>NC_041339.1:34353529-34543529 GCF_004354835.1 Perca flavescens
TTTACAGAATCAATCATGGCGTTTATTCATAATCAGTCCGAAGAGTGTGTGAAGACCGAATTGGACCTGTTTACAGTACCGTACACACAAACATCTATCGAAAATCTACATTTGTAGAAATCCCACCAATGTCAGCTCTAACGGACGGAGGTCCTATTGAATTTTTCATTTCGGCTGGCGGGGAGGATTATCTCGACCTTAACGATTCATACTTTGTATACACGTGTAAGGATTACAAACCCTGATGGCACATTGTTGGCTAACGCAGCCGATGTAGGTTTTATAAACTATCCTGGATGCAGTCTTTTTTCACAAGTAGATATAATGTTGGGTGATAGACTGATCACACAGTCTTCAAATACGCATCCTTATCGATCCGTTATAGAATGTCTTCTGAATTATGGAAAGGACACATTGGCTACGCAATTTAGCACAGGGCTATTTTGTAAGGACACAGCGGGCAAAATGGATGAGACCTCTATCACAGGCGATAATTTGGGGTTGACACAAAGGGGTGAATACACATCCGGAAGCCGTATTGTTGAATTAATAGCACCAGTACCGCAGATTTGTTTTTTCAAGAAAAATTGTTGCTAAATGGTGTGGACATGTCTCTGAAATTCATACGTTCAAAGATGACTTTACTAATGACCCTGGAAATGTCCAATTAGGCTGTGAAAATAATGTCTGCTAGTCTATTTGTCAAGAAAATATCAGTGGCACCAACTGTTAGACTAGCTCATAGTAGGGCCCTACAGCATACTAATGCAAAATATGCTATTGACAGAGTAGCTCTAAAACCTTCTCAATACCTACAGGCACACGTGTTTTGCAACCAAGAAAACCTATTCATAGGACAGATTCCTAAATTTGTAGTCATAGCTTTTAGAGATAATGAAGCATACACTGGGTCGTATGCCCATAACCCCTTTAATTTTGGAAACTATAATACAGAATTTATTAGCCTTTATGCCGATGGACAGCCTCACCCAGCCAGTCCTTTTCAGCCCTTTTTCAAAGAGGGCAATATGTACGGAATATTATCAACTGGTTGAATCAACAGGGCGCCATTTAAAAGACAGGTCACTAGCCATAACACGAGAGGATTTTGGGGCTGGTTATACTCTATTTTTTTTTAATTTGGAACCTGACGGTGGGGGCTCAGGAAATGTTTCACTGATTAAGAACAGTAACGTTCGGCTTGGAAGTTCGGTTCAAAATCCACTTCCTAGGACTGTGACCCTTATCTGCTATTCAGTTTTTGACTCTGTAATCGAAATATCTAACAGGCGGCAAGTCCTATTGGATCACTACTAAAGATGAATACAATAGAACTCACCAGCGTCCTCAGAAAAAGAATGAATAGAGACACAAATTTCTTAGGAGTAATACCATGCGATCATCTCCCAAAAACAGTTGTTTGTAAATTACCCGCCATGCTGGTTGTAAATACACAGCCCAGTAATATGCCGGTGAACACTGGCTAGGTATTTACATTACAGAGAACAAGCATGGTTTGTTCTTTGATAGCTTTGGACATCCACCTACCTTTTTCCGCAGGAAATTGGCAATTTCCTCTTAAAGAACTGTGTGGAGAGATGTACCATTCAGCAATCCAAGTGCAAAATAATTATTCTACAACATGTGGCCAGCACTGCGTCTTCTTTTATGTCATATTCAGAAAAAGATTCCTTATACAAAAGTATTGAGCATGTATGGCACTAATCTTGTATGCAACGATACAATGGTCAGCCATTTTGTTAGCAGTATACACCCGTTGTGTGTCACGATCAGAAATTTAAATGTGTACAATGTTCATGTTCCACCTATAGGTAGAAATTGTGTAATGATGTTTCTTTTCAAAAAAAAAAGAATGTGGAATATACTATTCTTATAATGCCTTAATTTTTTTTATTTTTTTTTTTTTTTTTTTAAAACAAATTATACAGAAAAAAATGCATTCAACAGATAAAATTAATGTAAAACATTCATTTAATGTCACCTGTTTACATACAACACAGCATTTTCACGTAGTGAATAAAGCCAAACACATGAATAGAAAATTTATGTAAAACACATTCATTTTATGTCACATGTTTACATACAACACTGACTTTTCATATAGTTGAATAAAGAAAACACCTCAAATAGAAAACACACCCTCAATAGAATAAAAACAAAAAACAAAATGAATGAAAACACATCAAATAGAAAACACCCCTCTCAATAGAATAAAAACAAAATAAAAATAGGTTTTTAAAAAAGTAAAATATAAAGTAGTGTAATAATAGAAATAGGTTTTTAAAAAAAGTAAAATATAAAGTAGTGTAATAATAGAAATAGGTTTTTAAAAAAGTAAAATATAAAGTAGTGTAATAATAGAAATAGGTTTTTAAAAAAAAAGTAAAATATAAAGTAGTGTAATAATAGAAATAGGTTTTTAAAAAAAGTAAAATATAAAGTAGTTAATAATAGAAATAGGTTTTTAAAAAAGTAAAATATAAAGTAGTGTAATAATAGAAATAGGTTTTTTAAAAAAGTAAAATATAAAGTAGTAATTTTTTAAAAAAAAAAGTAAAATATAAAGTAGTGTAATAATAGAAATAGGTTTTTAAAAAAAAAAGTAAAATATAAAGTAGTGTAATAATAGAAATAGGTTTTTAAAAAAAGTAAAATAGAAAATAATAAAAATATGTTTAAAAGTAAAAAAAAAAATAAAGTAGTGTAATAGAAAATATAAAAGATTAAAAACTAGACCAGCGAGTCTTAGCAATGGGTGGTGTAATACTAAATGTTCTAGGAGTACTAGTTGCTCGTAAAGCAGATGGTGTACCATGTGTAAATACAGGGCCATTCTTATTGCTCTAGGAGTGCGAGGGTTCGTGGAACAATCATAGGCGTTTGTGTATTAGTTTCAGATCTGTATGATCTGCTGAAAAGTGTCACAACCCATAACAATGTTCCAGAACACTCTAGACCAAAAGGGTGGAACATATTTTTAAAATCGTTAGCTAAAATATGTGCCACTCTCCGTAATCCCAAACACTGGAACATTGTTCTATTGAGGCTTTTAAAACTGTTGCATCATCTGAAACTAATACACAAACGCCTATGATTGTTCCACGAACCCCTCGTGACTCCTAGAGCAATAAGAATGGCCCCTGTATTTACACATGGTACACCATCTGCTTTACGAGCAACTAGTACTCCTAGAACATTTAGTATTACACCACCCATTGCTAAGACTCGCTGGTCTAGTTTTTAATCTTTTATATTTTCTATTACACTACTTTATTTTTTTTTTACTTTTAAACATATTTTTATTATTTTCTATTTTACTTTTTTTAAAAACCTATTTCTATTATTACACTACTTTATATTTTACTTTTTTTTTTAAAACCTATTTCTATTATTACACTACTTTATATTTTACTTTTTTTTTTTAAAAACCTATTTCTATTATTACACTACTTTATATTTTACTTTTTTAAAAACCTATTTCTATTATTACACTACTTTATATTTTACTTTTTTAAAAACCTATTTCTATTATTAACTACTTTATATTTTACTTTTTTTTAAAACCTATTTCTATTATTACACTACTTTATATTTTACTTTTTAAAAACCTATTTCTATTATTACACTACTTTATATTTTACTTTTTTTTTTTTTTAAAACCTATTTCTATTATTACACTACTTTATATTTTACTTTTTTTAAAACCTATTTTTATTTTGTTTTTATTCTATTGAGAGGGGTGTTTTCTATTTGATGTGTTTTCATTCATTTTGTTTTTGTTTTTATTCTATTGAGGGTGTTTTTTTCTATTTGAGGTGTGTTTTCTTTATTCAACTATATGAAAAGTCAGTGTTGTATGTAAACATGTGACATAAAATGAATGTGTTTTACATAAATTTTCTATTCATGTGTTTGGCTTTATTCGACTACGTGAAAATGCTGTGTTGTATGTAAACAGGTGACATTAAATGAATGTTTTACATTAATTTTATCTGTTGAATGCATTTTTTTTCTGTATAATTTGTTTTAAAAAAAAAAAAAAAAAAAAAAAAAAAAAAAATAAGGCATTATAAGAATAGTATATTCCACATTCTTTATTTTTTGAAAAGAAACATCATTACACAATTTCTACCTATAGGTGGAACATGAACATTGTACACATTTAAATTTCTGATCGTGACACACAACGGGGTGTATACTGCTAACAAAATGGCTGACCATTGTATCATTGCATACAAGATTAGTGCCATACATGCTCAATACTTTTGTATAAGGAATCTTTTTTGAATATGACATAAAAAGAAGACGCAGTGCTGGCCACATGTTGTAGAATAATTATTTTGCACTTGGATTGCTGAATGGTACATCTCCACACAGTTCTTTAAGAGGAAATTGCCAATTTCCTGCGGAAAAAGGTAGGTGGATGTCCAAAGCTATCAAAGAACAAACCATGCTTGTTCTCTGTAATGTAAATACCTAGCCAGTGTTCACCCGGCATATTACTGGGCTGTGTATTTACAACGAGCATGGCGGGTAATTTACAAACAACTGTTTTTGGGAGATGATCGCATGGTATTACTCCTAAGAAATTTGTGTCTCTATTCATTCTTTTTCTGAGGACGCTGGTGAGTTCTATTGTATTCATCTTTAGTAGTGATCCAATAGGACTTGCCGCCTGTTAGATATTTCGATTACAGAGTCAAAAACTGAATAGCAGATAAGGGTCACAGTCCTAGGAAGTGGATTTCTGAACCGAACTTCCAAGCGAACGTTACCGTTCTTAATCAGTGAAACATTTCCTGAGCCCCCACCGTCAGGTTCAAATTAAAACAAAATAGAGTATAACCAGCCCCAAAATCCTCTCGTGTTATGGCTAGTGACCTGTCTTTTAAATGGCGTCCTGTTGATTCAACCAGTTGATAATATTCCGTACATATTGCCCTCTTTGAAAAAGGGGCTGAAAAGGACGGGCTGGGTGAGGCTGTCCATCGGCATAAAGGCTAATAAATTCTGTATTATAGTTTCCAAAATTAAAAGGGTTATGGGCATACGACCCAGTGTATGCTTCATTATCTCTGAAAAGCTATGACTACAAATTTAGGAATCTGTCCTATGAATAGGTTTTCTTGGTTGCAAACACGTGTGCCTGTAGGTATTGAGAAGGTTTTTTTTTAGAGCTACTCTGTCAATAGCATATTTTGCATTAGTATGCTGTAGGGCCCTACTATGAGCTAGTCTAACAGTTGGTGCCACTGATATTTTCTTGACAAATAGACTAGCAGACATTATTTTCACAGCGAATTGACATTTCCAGGGGTCATTAGTGCAAAGTCATCTTTTGAACGTATGAATTTCAGAGACATGTCCACACCATTCAGCAACAATTTTTCTTGAAAAAAACAAATCTGCGTGTACTGGTGCTATTAATTCAACAATACGGCTTTCGGATGTGTATTCACCCCTTTGTGTCAACCCCAAATTATCGCCTGTGATAGAGGTCTCATCCATTTTGCCCGCTGTGTCCTTACAAAATAGCCCTGTGCTAAATTATGTAGCCAATGTGTCCTTTCCATAATTCAGAAGACATTCTATAACGGATCGATAAGGATACGTGTTTGAAGACTGTGTGATCAGTCTATCACCCAACATTATATCTACTTGTGAAAAAAGACTGCATCCAGGATAGTTTATAAAACCTACATCGGCTGCGTTAGCCAACAATGTGCCATCAGGGTTTGTAATCCTTACACGTGTATACAAGTATGAATCGTTAAGGTCGAGATAATCCTCCCCGCTAGCCGAAATGAAAAATTCAATAGGACCTCCGTCCGTTAGAGCTGACATTGGTGGGATTTCTACAAATGTAGATTTTTCGATAGATGTTTGTGTGTGCGGTACTGTAAACAGGTCCAATTCGGTCTTCACACACTCTTCGGACTGATTATGAATAAACGCCATGATTGATTCTGTAAAATTAAAATATGTCTTTTGTCAGGGACAGAGAGCGTCGTTTGAGCTCTGCGCCTACTGACAGATGCTTTTTTTGAGAATTCTTCGTTTTTTTGGTGGTGTTTTTATGCTTTTTGTTCACAGTCCGGCTACGCCCACATCCTGGCGGGCTTCTTTTTAATGCTTTGCGTCTGTACACCATGAGCCCATTGCCCTGTTGTCTGGATGCCACGGTTCCTGACATTAGTCACAACATCGCCAATAAAACCACTTGCTGCTGTTTTTAGATGGGGTTTGGCTATATTAAACCCCTTTTTAAAAGTGGAACAGCCATTCAAATAAATTTCTGAATATCCCCCAATCCATGCCCATATTGTGTGCTGGCGCCTATGAAACCCGCAACTCTCCACCAGCTTGATTCATGTAATAGTGCATATATCTTCCATCATCGGCTGTGTACGCTTTCCTCATCATTTTAATGATGTTTCACAGGTCTAAAATGTAGTTTGACAATTACTTTTCCGTATGAGAAAGGGATGTGTTGGTTCTGATCGTCTCGTAGTTCTATCTGAATATCAGTAATAGTCGAGCGTGACAACGATGTGTAGTGAGGACTGTCGTAACTTAGAGTGGGCATGCGTTTGCTCTCATCAGAGATATTTATACAACGGACGGGGGTACATGACTATCACCGACTAGCTGATAGTCCACAATGTCACTATAAATAAATATATTATAACGACCCCATGGATGTCGGCCGGGTGTGGAGCTGAACATTTTAAATGGGGCCAATGTGAATTTCAACACAGAGTCTGGAATGAACCCAAGAATTTTCGCCAGACGCCCCTAAACACAATATTCCAACCGTCTCCTCCCGTGAAAAGAATCTTATTAGTGATAGGGTTGTGGCTCATAGTTATGTGGGCTAGAGCTGTGTTAGCAGCACATTTCATATTATATTCATTAACAATGCTGGCGATTGTATTATAAGAACCAACTGTTAGCCTTGTCTTGTTGTACATTTTCGTTTTCGTGTCGATGAAATCAATCTTGGCATCGTTCTCAGTGAAACTATTCCAGATCCTGGGGTATTGAATTTCAATAAGACCAACTTCATACGGTGTTTGTAATATGATCGGTTTAGCCAGTTTTGTTCTGAATTGCCAAATCTTATTATTTGGATAAACTAATTGTGAGGCATTACTAGGTAGCGTAACAAAAATCCGTTCTTATTCATGGCTCCAACACCTTTCACTAACAAACCACAATGATTAATATTACAAGACTGACCCCTCTCTTTTATCTTACATCAACCATGTCTTTTCAGAGATCCATGAATTGAATTTATCAGGCCATCCTAGCCATTTCACAAGTACAAGCTTTTTACGGCCTGTTTTCTTTCGAGCCAGCACTTTCTCAATTTTAAACACTTTGTTTTTGTCTACAATTACAGCCTGTAACTCTGCTTCGTAAAAAGGTACCTGTCACAGGCTCCCGCTATTGTCTTTCAGTATATAAACAGGAGGAGTTCTACCTATACGTTTTGATATTGTAAAAACTCATCTGTAAAGGTCTGTTGGTAACCTTTACGAAAAAATGCCTCTGTGCTTTGATATCCTAACGGTGTCCCCCATCTGAAATTTAAACAGCACTGTTCCATGTGGTTTCAGTTTGTACAGAGTGTTAAAGACAGTTTTCTCATTGTCTTTACATACGGAGGACGGAGCCATTTTATTGACCTATGGTATGCAGCGTTGTAAGCAGCAACCATATCTTGTACTACCTCAATATAACGGCGTGAGTTAACAGCCGTTAAATATCTCCACATTCTGGTTTTGAAAGTCCTATTGAAACGTTCAACCACACTTGATTTTATTTCATTCGATGTGGAAAAATGGTGAATTTTATACTGCGTCATCAATTTTTGAAAAACCTTATTATAAAATTCTTTTCCAGCATCTGTTTGGAGCTTCTGGGGTATGCGTCCTTGTTCCAATATTTCCTTAAAGGCACTTGTCACAATAAGACCCGATTTGTTTTTAAGACATATTACCCAGGCATATTTAGAAAACACATCAATACATGTCAATAAATAGTGCACATTATCGTTTTCCGATGAATATTCAGACATATCGACCAAATCAGCTTGGAATTGCTTGTCGATACCATTAACAATCACTCTGTTTCTTGGGAAGTGTTTCAATGCAGGAGCGTGCAGTGTATACGCATCCTGCCTCAGCAGAAACTTTTAACCGTGGGGATAGTTGGAGACAAGCCAGTACATTCTTTGACGGAATCACGAAGCCTGTGTACACCTCCTAACCCTCCTGGGTGGGACGGATCATAGTATATTTTGTGCATAACCTTCTCCATGATTCATTTAAAACACAAGTGAACACATTAGAGTTATGTAATTCTTTTTATTTATTTATTTTTTTACAAAACACTCTCACACATCCATACATAGTACAGTTATGAAGACAGTGAAACTCATTCTATCATAGACAGCATATTGGCTAATACGGATACATTGCTTTTACTGATTATGAATATATTTAGTTTTTGCAAATCCTGCAAGACATCAGTATACTGTTTTTCTTGCACATACAAACTCACTGTATCTACAAGCATTGTATACATAGTAAGTAGGTGATAAACTTTCAGCATCTTAAAATTGCGTGTAATGTTGGCTATGACGTCACAAAATGTTTCCACTATACTCTCACGTGTCATTAACATTGATAATAACATCTGCAGCAGATCCTCCCAAGGAGGGGTATTATGTTGTCTTCTTACAATCACCATCAGTTTTTCTAACCTACTCACAACTGTACGATCTACATCAGCACTCTTACATTGGTATTTTTCAACGTCGTTCACATTATTAGCAATGGCATGATCTAAAATACCAGATAAATGCGATACGTGATATCGCTCACTGATATGGTTATACATTACACCTAAACAATTCCCCATATTTTCACACTGTTAGTTTTTTCTTGCATATAAATCGCGCCAATAGTCCCCAATCTCTCTAATTTCGGCTATTTTGACAACGTCGTCCCCTATCATAGAGTCATACATAGCACTACTTCAGCCGTTTTCAACTCGTACAAAACTGTTTCGGATACTCCCCTGATTCTACCCTCATCAGCTGTGAGATGTTTCAAGGACAGAAAACGTTGCACTACACCAATGAATTTATCAGTAAGGAGTCTTTTCATAAGCTGTTCAAAGTGGACAGTGTAGAAGTGTTCTGGTAGCCCCTCTAAACAGGCATGCTGATTCTGGCTTGGATGATTGATCTGACAGCCCAAACAAAGCTCTTCCAAATACTTGTAAAGAACAATGTTAAGAAGATGTAGAGACGCTGTTTTAACGCTATCTATAAACAAAGATGACACCACCCCATCCGTCTGATCAGGCGCCTCTGTGTCCGAACAATCAGCAACACCTCCCTGTTGTAATGCATCATATGTTGAGGGGTTGTTTGATATGCACATGTCTGAGGGGAAGTGCCCCAAACAATAGAGATGGTGGCAGGGAGGTGTAGGTGGGGATGTTAGGAAGTGTTCCGGCGATAGAGGGGCGATGATGACGATGATGAAAGGGATTGAGGAGATCCGGATGCCTTTAGGGGTGCAAATAGCCCAGGGGTGTTAGGAGGCGTACCTGTGGGGGGTCGAATGAAACCACTCCAGATCCTCTGGGAAGAAAAAAAAACACATTACAATCACAGTAGCAAAAAAAATAAATAAAAATAAAATCATTTTAACTATTTTGGGCAAATAATTAGCACATTAAAAATAGACCCACCATTTTGCTAGTCTTTGTGTCTGATGATTTTAGGTCTATAGAGGTTCCGTGGCAGGGGTAGAGACTGTTGGTCAGTGTCCCCAAATATCAATCTTTTTCTTATGTTCTCATAAGAACTCCTTATTTTGTCTCTTCTGATGACATAGTCGATGGTATCAAACTGTTTCTTCAAAATCTCCCAGTCACACCATTGTATAAAGAACACATTTTTAAACCATTTGTTGTATTCCTCGTTAGATACAGGATACGGTTTTAACTTCCATTCTTCATGACCACGGGCAGCAACTAACTTCTCCCTTTCACTGCACAAGCTAAGGAAAATAAAATCCTCTGTAGGTCTCATGAAACGGTCTGCTTCCACCACGATAGATACTGGAGCCATTGCGACTATCCCATTGAGACACATACACCAGCTCAGGTAAGCCCGGATTGTCAAGGTCCGGACAGACGACATCACGAAAAAGGCCCCAGTCTTTCACAGAGATTGTACAGGCTGTTTTGGCATTGCTAGATAGTTCCACAGCAACACTAGTGTAAACAGCTAATGTCACGTATCCAGCATTGTAGCGAATTGAATAACTGTATCCGTTGACACCAACATATTCCAGATCAGATGTACATGACTCAGTCATGCTTGTAGGAAAGATCTCCGAACGGAATCGCTTCTTTCTGGGAGCCTGACTCAAACTGCCTGTTGTTCCAGTATTAGGCTCTTCGCCTCCCCATAACTCTTCACGGTGGGCTAGGCTCAAACCAAATGTAGTGGGTCCTATTCTAGATGTTTCACCTTCTTCAACAAAAGATGATCCAGATTGTTGTCCAAATGCGTGGAAAGACATGGCTGAAAAACAATTCCTCTTTGCTTGCACCTAGAAGAATTAAAAAGTGAAACTCCAGCTGGCCTTTTGTTGCGGAAAAAAACGTGGAAACAAGCTAGCTACCAGAACAGCTAAAAATGGTGGATAAAAAGTGAGCAGTCAGCCTTGAAACAAGGGATTTTTAAACACCACAAACCACACCCTGTAGGGCGTTTTTACAACCCACCAATAGCAAACCCTTCTTAACAGCTAACCATTGGTCTATCAGACGTTTTAACACCTTTTTACAAAATGTAAATAATGCCTCACCCCCACATAAACCATGACGCCAGCTTCATCACATCCGCTAGATGCGTGCGCAGTTTCGACGACGGGATGCGCTCCCATATTCGGCCGCTAGATGGCGCTCGCGGTGTGCCGACGTTCGACCGCCACGTCATCACATGCGCTAGATGCGTGCGCAGCTTCGACGATTAGATGCGCTCCCATATTCGGCCGCTAGATGGCGATCGCGGTGTGACGACGTTCGACCGCGACGTCATTACGTTCGCGGTATGCGCGCGCGCAACCGGCGATTAGATGCAATACCACATTCGGCCACTAGATGGCGATCGCGGTACCAACGGGCACCCGCGACGTTACATGCACGCTCATATGACCAGATTACAGGGTGGGTTTGCGCGTGCGTGTGATGACGTCACACATGCACGCGCAAACCCACCACCTTTATACTACTGTCATCAAATCAAATCGAAACATTGACGTCAATGCTGCTGCCAGTTTCTGCCGTTGTTGTCGGTAGCCTTTCCTCATTAGCAACACCTCTGTTCAGGAGAAGACTGCAACTAGTGGAACGACCACCACACACAAGTTTAAATAGTTACGGTGCTCCCATGACGTCACATTTGCGTGCGACAGGTCGGATGCAGCGAGTATACTGGATGCCTGAGACGCAAGGAAGGGAGGCAAGTGGAGGAGTCAGGGATGCAATTTAAGGGCTATGGGATGTACCCAATATAATGCATCCATGGGGTAGAAAGAAATAAGAAGGTAGACATATTGGCTGAAAAATCATTATAACGACAGTTGGCATACAAGTAGGTAAAGCAAAGTTTTAAACTACCATTAAGGCACGCAAAACTTAGCAGAAATACTGAGACTTTTCTTCTTGTTTCTAGGCAGCAGAGGTGGGTAGTAACGAGTTACATTTACTCCGTTACATTTACTTGAGTAAGCTTTTGAAAAAATGATACTTCTAGGAGTAGTTTTAAATCACTATACTGTACTTTTTACTTTTACTTGAGTAGATTTGTGAAGAAGAAACTGTACTCTTACTCCGCTACATTAGGCTACAATGAGCTTGTTACTTTTCTTTTTACCTCTTTGGTATTCTACGGGTCATTGTTTTTATCCCCCCGCATACGCCTCATTTTAATGTTTTATTTTGACAGAGAGAGAGACTTCCGCTAAAGGCTCTACCACGTGACTGTGTTTCACCAATCAAACAAAGTTGTGCAGTCTCGTCACGTGACCATACTCAATCTCAGCGGCGGGACGGGTTAGCTTTACAGTCGCAGCAAAACAAAAATGACAATGTCAGAATCAACCGTCGGCAATGCAGACACAGACGAGGAGGAACACCCCAGAGGCCAGATCAACATGGCCTGGATTTATTTCAGTAACCCGGCTTCTTCTAACCTAACAACCGCGGTCCCGCAAGCTGTGTCACGACGGTGGTTAACAACTAGTTCAATCAACCCAGGGTTTCCCAATCTAGCGTCGCGTATTCACATAAAAGAGGCGATGTTTGCACAACATGACCAATAGCCACATATTTTACATAAGAAGAGCAAAATATAATAGAAATAACTATAATTAATTAATTTAAATTTATTTAATTGATTGGATGAACTATAATTTGTCTAAAGATGATTATTTTGTATTTTTGTCTGTCTGATTGAATGCTTGTGTTAAAAAATAAATCAGACGTTATTCAACAGTTACTCAGTACTTGAGTAGTTTTTTTACCAAGTACTTTTTTACTCTTACTCAAGTAATTATTTGGATGACTACTTTTTACTTTTACTTGAGTCATATTATTCTGAAGTAACAGTACTTTTACTTGAGTACAATTTTTGGCTACTCTACCCACCTCTGCTAAGCAGAAACTGTTATCTTCACAAACACATCAAGGTCGGGGCCTGTGTGGGGTGCAACTTCCTCTTCTGTTCTCGTAACCTTTAAATATTGCACTTTCATGCCATATAAGGCCTAGACTATTTTTATGACTTAAAGGAACATGCCGACTTATTGGGAATTTAGCTTATTCACTTTAACCCCCAGAGTTAGACAAGTCCATACATACCCTTCTCATTTCCGTGCGTGCTATAACACTGTCTGACGGCTCCAGCATTAGCTTAGCCTAGCACAGATCCTGCAGGTAACTGGTTCCAACTAGCCTACTGCTCCCAATTGTGACAAAAGTGACAAAATAACACCAACATGTTCCTATTTACATGTTGTGATTTGTATAGTCACAGCGTGTACAAAAAACAACGTAACATGAGACACAGCCATCTTCTAACAGTAAACAAACCGGGAACTATATACTCCGCCCAAGTACTATATTCTTCCGCCAGAGAATATAGTTCCCGGTTTGTTTACAGTTAGAAGACGGCTGTGTCTCATGTTACGCTGTTTTTTGTACACGCTGTGGAATTATGACTTTATATACTACATGTAGCAGAAACCCTGTTGTGCGTCTGCCCTACTTCTGATACTGTGGTGGCAGAAATCCACATAGAGGAAAGACTGGGTAACTTTTGTGCCTATTATTATTATTATTATTATTATTATTATTATAGCTACATGTTGAATCGGCTACTCTGACAGTTTTATATTTTTATAAAGATCCCCATTTTATAATAGGGCTACACATAATACTTTTATAACAATACCCATAATATTTTGGAATATTTTTTGTTTTTTCTTTCCTTTTGTTTTTACCGCACAACCTCCCGGCCCCCATTGTGAAAACCTTTGGCCTAGGCTATTTCATTGTATTTTATCCAGAAAATGCATAGTATTAATTATTGCACACACACACACTCACACACACACACACACACACACACACACACACACACACACACACACACACAAATAAATGCTGAAATAAATAAAAAGAAATTTATTTGTACGAATTTATGTGTCATTTATCAGATCAGACCCTCGTCCCCACCCAAACCCCTGCCTCCAAAATCTCACCCTGAACTCTGTTCAAAACTTGAGAGCCCTGCATACGCACATTTTATTAATAAAATATTTCTACAGTACCTATTCAAAAACATATAGGCCTAGGCGTTGGTGGAACGGAAGAGATCGCTAAATACCATTCTGAGAATAGGTAATACAAGAATGAACCAATCACTTCATAAAGTGATTGGTTTATTCTTTATTGTCTCTATAGAACAGGCAGGCACCCAACAGAGGAGCACTTTCTCTAAGAGGCTCCGACAGCTTCGATGTCGCACGGACCACTACAGGAAATCATTCCTACCACAGGCAATTCAACTTTTTAACACTTCATCACTGAGTGTGAGATAAGACTCATATACATCACAACTGCACTGAATGCACCTTGCACAACCTAATAAGTTTATCTACATCCTATCATTACTAGTGAAACAGTTGTACATTTTTGCTCCCCAACTTACACATTAAGTTGATCTATATCTATTGAAACTATATCTATCTATCTATCTATCTATCTATCTATCTATCTATCTATCTATCTATCTATCTATCTATCTATCTATCTATCTATCTATCTATCTATATCACATCACTGGACTATGCACACACTGTAATAAACCAGAAACTGCCAAGCATTTACTAATGGTTGTTATGGATTGCAACAGGTGTGATGAGAAGAAAAACGTTAATATCAAGACTAATTGATGAAGGATACAGTATTACATTGGTAAATCATGCAAATGTCCTGCTCCACACTCCAGTCCAGTAGGTGGCGGTAATGCACTTGTAAGCTGGTTTGCCAACCCCAATAAAAACCAAAGAATAGGAAGCAGAATCTGATGACGTCGTTTGCGCTGCGACCCCGTGAATGTAGCATGTAGCATCAGTTCCAAGCGACTTTTCTGGATCTTGCTACTGCTGGTTACGAGAATAAAACAACAATGCACGGTTTATTGACGACCCTGTGAGTAGTAAGGTTAATATCTCAGCAGAAAGGAGACAGGTGAAGAGTGTCTAATTGAGCTAGTGAGCTAGAAATAACGTTGCCTAGCTAGCTAGTTAAGTCGCTGGCGTAGAAATACTCAGCTAGCTAGCTAGCTATCGTTAGCTGAAGTTAGTGATGCGCTAACTTTATTTCTGACCCGTGTCGTGCTTTATTTGTGTTTTTCAGATGACAATGTGACAGTCAGCCAGCCAGCCGTGTCTCGGTGGTGTTGTGGAGCAGCGGAGCGGTGCATGACCCGGCCGAAGGAGGTGGAGGAGGGCAGGCGGAGGGTCTGACCTCTTGAGTCGGCGGCTTGTCGGTGTCCGGGATGGAGACCTGGACCCCCAATCCCCGAGCCAAGCCTTTCATCCCCCGCCAACAAAGAAGCTTGTACCTCACCTGGAAATACAAACTAACCAACAAGAGGACGCTTCGTCGGTTCTGTCAGGTAAATAAAAAACCTGTCTCTGAAGATGGAGCTCTGCTTGAAACTGGTGTTGATTTGTGTTGCAGCAGCCCTGAAAAGTTTCCTCTTTCTCTTTGCAAAACTGCACATCCTGCCCTGCCCTAAATATTCCCAAAACTGACACTAAGGTACTCAAGATGGTGAAATATGGTTGACATGGTAAAGAGGAGAATGCTTTCTCACTCTGTGATGGGAGTGTACAGTTGAACATTTAGATCACAGAGCTGTGTGTGCAGTTCCTAAATTCTGTCATTGGAGCGGTCTACAGACCCTGTTGGTCGTCTTGACCACTGTGTGCATGATTAGTTTGAACTAGGGCCGGGCAATATATGGATATTATATCGACATCGATATATGAGGCTAGATATCGTCTTAAAGTTTGGATATCGGAATGTGACACAAGTGTTGTCTTTTTCTGGTTTTACAGGCTACAAGGCAGTAAAGTATGTCATTTTCTGAACTTACCAGACTTACTAGCCATTTTATTATTTGCTTTTATCCACTTAGTCAAATGTATCCACATTACTGATGATTATTTATCAAAACTCTCATTGTGTAAAAATTTTGTAAAAGCACCAATAGTCAACGCTGCAGTTTTGCCGCAATATCTATGTTGAGGTATTTGGTTAAAAATATTGAGATATATGATTTTCTCCATATCGCCCAGCCCTAGTTTGAACACCAAATGCCTGCTTTGAAACGCACGTGTCAAACCAAACTAAGAAAGCCCTGACTAGAAATGAAATGACTTCAGATTTCCAAGTGTATTTGTTTTTCCTTCCACAGGCTGGCGCTGTTCTGTTTCTGCTGATAACTGTCATAGTCAACATTAAACTCATCTTGGACACAAGAAGAGTAGCTAATGAAGATGCAGCTGCACAAGAGTATGGTGAGAAATGTGTTCAGTGCATTCTGTTTCTGTCATTGTGTCCTTAAAGTTCAGACTAGCACAACCACTCTGAGCTATAGCAATAGGTTAAACTATGACTGACATTTATTTTGGCCGTATATACTCAAGGGTTATGAAACTTGAAAATAGTGACCTTAAACCTCATTTAAATGGACTTGCACAGTGCTTTTGATAGCAAACATTGGTGGGCAGTAGTGTATATGCCTGTTTTCTTACCCCTTATGATTTGGCCTGTCAATAAGGCATGAACCTAGCCTGGTCCTACCAGACTCTGGTCCATTAGCCTGGTCCTACCTTTCTCCATTTGTACAGCCATTATGGAACTACAACTCAAACTATTGCACAACCTCAATCGCGTCATTGTTCTCAGCCACTCCTTCCCACTCTGTTCGAGCTGGAAAATCAAACTGTGATTGGACCATTATGGCCACCAACACAACTAAAAAATTGGCTGGAGGAAAACCCAAGACTATACCGCCAAACCCAGACGGGAACTACTGAAACTAGGAAAATGAAATTGGACCGGTAAAAATTGGCTGGAGAAAACCCAAGACTATACCGCAAACCCAGACGGAGTACTGAAGGAAAATGAAAATTGAGCGGAAGTACGTTGGAGGGCGGAGCCAGGCTTGCATGAACCCTTCACTGTAACAAAATCTGACTGCTCACAGATTTCGGTGTGATGGTATGAACCAACCCTGTAGCTGTTTGCTCTTGTTGTCTAGGATTTTACCAGAGGCCTCTGACTGGGACAGTGTGCGGTGCGTGTACATGTTGCTGCTTTCAGTCGGGTCAGCTGGCGTTCTACTGCCACTCCTCTCGGCTGGATCAGCCCGCTCTCCTGTCCTTGTCTCTCGGCAAGAGTTAATTTTAGTGTACATTGAAAACACGGCAACGAAACTTAACATGCGCGGAGGGAAGGAAATATCTTAATTAATCAAGTAAACTGTGCTTTTATGCCCTTTGACCCAAGCGGGACCACACCCCCTCCCCAGTCTGACGATTAATAAACACTCAGTTGGATCATAACATCACAATTGGCATTCCAATAACATTTGTAGAGGAAACAACTCTAGTATTACTTTAGGTGGCCTTTAAGTTCCCAGAGCAAACTTTAACAATTAGATACTTTATTATTGCCAAGCAAGTGTGTCGGTGGGGGTTGTTTTGTTCAGCATGGTAGCTCAATTCCAGTGCAGAAGAATAAGAGAAAAAGCAAGCAAACGGGCACCATAAATCATTAGAAAAACACACTCTAAAATCAGCCTTCCTAAATCTGTAACCCTCTTTATCTCTTGATGTCACCTTATTTAAAATTTAGCACATGAACCATTTTCTGCACTGTCAGAATAAATAAACCTGTTTGATACTCTCAGCTGGTACTAAATCCTTATTGAAACTTTGCGATGTTTACACAGAGTGAAATGGTTAAAAACATGACTCTCTAGATGTCTTGGGCATAATTTCCTTAAAACATTGCCAGACATATTTGGCATCTTTGGAAACTTAAAGAATGTGTTTTCGAGAAGAAGAAGAATTGTGTAACTATTTGACACACTGTTGTGAAAAGGTATTGCACCTCACCATGGCTTCACTGTGGAGAATCTAATCTTGCTCTAATGCTCCTTTTTTATTTTAAGAGGACACAATCCCCAACATGGAGACACCACGCAGGCCGGCTAAGGGACGCAAGGTCCTGGACATTGAGGTCTACTCCAGCCGCTCCAAGGTCTACATGGCAGTGGACGGCACCACTGTGAGTAAAAGTGAAATGACGTCGCTTCAGGACACGAGTATCAAATGTCCGACAGAGCATATCTTTATTGTGCTCATCTCCTGCAGGTGCTGGAGGATGATATGCGGGAGCAGGGCAGAGGCATCCATGTGCTAGTCCTCAACCAGGCAACTGTAAGCATTTACTGTATATACTTTTATGTTAAATTAAAAAAGAAATGACTTTCCTTTCATTATAGTCAATACTTCCTTACCCAAAACGTCCCATGTTTGGCTGTGTTGATAATATTTCAGAATATGGTTTAATATCAAACGGCAGGCACGGCATTAATGAAAGTATTTTGCAGGTAATTTTGTTCCTTAAATGCATTATTATAAACAAACAAGACAATGTTTAAGGGTAATACAAAAGGTGTGTGTGTGTGTGTGTGTGTGTGTGTGTGTGTGTGTGTGTGTGTGTGTGTGTGTGTGTGTGTGTGTGTGTGTGTGTGTGTGTGTGTGTGATTATAATCTCTGATTCATGGCTTTGTTCCTGACAGCACAGCTCCCTCTCTTACATTCACTCTCCAGCTCACTCGACCGCTGCTTAGTAAACGTTTAATGGAAGAGAAAAGGTTGTTTTCTTTTAAGATTATTTTTGGGGGGGCATTTTTAGGCCTTTATTTTTCACAGGACAGATGAAGACATGAAAGGGGAGAGAGAGGGGCCTCCGCTGTGTTGAGGAGTAAACCTCACACGTGCACCCGCCCTACCAACCCGGCCACAAAAAAAGGCTTCTTTTCTTTTAATTAAATGAGGTCAAATCGGTCACTGTCTGTGTGTCTCAGGGTCATGTGATGGCCAAAAGGATATTTGACACCTACTCTCCTCACGAGGATGAAGCCATGATCCTCTTCCTCAACATGGTGACCCGGGGCCGAGTCCTCATCTTCACCATAAAGGTCAGCCACTGCCAAAGTCTCGATGATTTAAGATGCGTATATTAAAACAATGCACATTACTAACCAGTGTTAGCCAGACAGCTAACTTTCCACTGTGGTCCTAGTAATCTAGAATGCATTTCTCGTGTCTCAGACATCAGTAATTCATGTAAATTTGCTTGCGTCATACATGACAACGTGACGTGTTTTCTGTTCTGCAGGACGAGGGCACGTTCCACCTGAAGGATGCGGCTAAGAACCTGCTGAAGAGTCTGGGCAGCCAGGTGTCCCTCAACCTCAGCTGGAGGGACATGTGGACTCTGGTGGTGAAGAAAGGAGGTAGAGGAGCAAACTTTGACGTGACTCCCCTCTAATGGCTTTGGGTTTAGCCATTACACCGCCACTTGTGTCTTGTCATTTTATTTAATAGAGGTTTTTTGCGGTCCCCAATGCGTTCAACAATCACATTAAAAACTCAACAGCAACAGGTCTGTCCAGAAACTCTTTCTTAATCCACAGCTGATTTAAAAACTCAGGGTAGTTGTAGGTTTCAGATCTTTTTGTCGATAAGAGTAAATCACGGCATGTTTCAAGTGCCCGCAGGTTTAGTTTTGTCTGTTTTTTTTTTTTTTTTTTTTTAGTTTTCCAGAAAAGCCTATAAACTGTTATTAAAGAGTTATTTAATTATTTTTTAATTGAGATATCTAAAAACAAAACAGCGAGGAGGAATTTTGAGAAAAATATATATAATTTTAGTTGTGGTTCAGTTATCTGTCTTACTGCAGTTCTGCTTCAGTATTTCAGTAAAGCTTTCATGTTATATTTTATTTATTACATAATTTCTTATTGCATTCACTGATCAAACAGTTATTCATAATTTACTTGACCAGCAGTTGATTATGGACGTAACAGAACATGCCGGAAAATCTGAAAGAGTTGCTAGTGTCTGTTTACGTTTTTTTATTTTTTTTTTTTTATTTTAATAAACATGTCAGTAAGGAAAAAAGAGTAAAAGTTCAGTGAAGGAGGGCATGTGCGGGCAGGTTTTTCCTACCATTGTAAGGCTTAGGCACATCACCCGAGCCGATTTGGGCTCCACGAGCCGAAATAATGTGAAAATCAATATGAGCATTAAAACTAATTAAAGACTTTTCTCTAATGATTGTAGTTGGTCCCCAGTGCACTTGTTTAACAAGTTTTGTCTTTAGTTATCATTTGAAAAACGTAACATTATCCTAATGTTATCCTAACATTACCCGCACACACGCACACCCTGCCAAATACATGTCTTCTACAAACTTAGGGAAAACACTCAAGTTCAAATTTTAGAATGTTTCATCAACTAATCAGGCTTGCTTTATGAGATTGCCTGTCTTGACCTGCAGACTTTGTGTTTTGGTTCCAGGTCAGGTGTATGGAGAGAAGCACTCCAAGTCTCCAGCTCTGTCCACCTGGGGAGACCCGGTGCTGCTGAAGACCGAGGTGCAGCTCACCGCCTCTGAAGGTAACAAGCAGTTCTAACATGTTTGGAAATTTGTAAAATATGTCTTATTGACCATGTCGGGATGTACCTTGATGGCCAAAACCTAACCAAACCAAAAGATCCAGGCTGTGAAAAGGTGGAATATTATAACCAGTGTTGCCACTTTGCAGATTACTTGATTTTAAAAGTAACTTAGTTACTTTACAGATTACTTGATTTTAAAAGTAACGAAGTTGGATTACAAGTTACTTTATTAGTTACATTCAGCAACTGCCAACAACAAAATGACAACCGGTTTACTGTGAGGCAGCTCAGCGTTGCCAGTAGTAAGGATCTGGTTTATTATGGCACGATAGAGAGCGAGTCAACCGTGTTTAAGGGCAGCATCTCCACATAGGCCTACTGCCTGACCAACTTCTTCAACTCTCCCCCACTTACTGGTTTTGCACCAAAGTCCAGCTTTTGTTGTTTGGGTGGTGGGGGGGCCTCCTCTCTGCTTCTCACCACCTGCTGGGACTTGCTCTGTAAGTTTGACTGCAGCGCTGCGACTCCAAATGGTTCTTCAGATTTGACGTAGTGTTTTTGTAGCTAGATAGCACTTTGTCGCCACCAGAGTGTACAACCAACCTTAATATTGCCGTCTTTAGCTGACATAAACTCAAAATAGTGACTGTATTTCCAGCTAGAAGCACGCATCTCTCTCTCGTCCCTCCATTGTTGTTTACGTTTGTGTCGCTGCGTGGTACACGTCAACTGTCCACATGCTGAAAACGTGACTTGTTGCATACGTGACTTCACTCCCCGAGACGCAAGAAGAAAGCAAAAATATACATTTTTACTAAGGAAAATGACAAATAGTAACGCACAGTGACTTGGATAAGTAACTTTAATCTGATTACTGGTTTGGAAATAGTAACTCGTTAGATTACTCGTTACTGAAAAAAGTGGTCAGATTAGAGTAACGCGTTACTAGTAACGCGTTATGTGGCATCACTGATTATAACATATAATCTAATGTCTTAAATCTAAAGCAACACCTGCTGGCACCTGATCAAGACGTCTAACAGACTTAATGTGATGCTCCGTCCTGCAGAGGCAGAGTGCCACTGGACAGACACCGAACTGAACAGGAGGAGGAAGCTCTTTTGCAGCAAAGTGGAAGGATACGGCAGCATCTGCAGCTGCAAAGACCCGGCGCCCATCGAGTTCAACCCTGACCCTGTGAGACCCGCAGCAGGACTCGTTACTTCACTGTTAGATGTTTGTTTCATTGAGCTGAACATAATAGAGAAGGACAGAAGAGCCTAAAAAGTAATTAAGGAGCTGAGCCTGCCGTGGTTTAGATTTCTGGGTCTAGTATAGATTTTTAACATCATTGCATAAAATGGTTTGGTAAGGACCTCTCAAATGTAGTTATTTTTTTGCCAGTGTATGTTATAGCTGCACAATAAACCTGTGAAGGTTTAGTTCGACATTTTTGGAAAAATGCCTTCTGACGAGGCGTTAGAGGAGGGTGTTTTTGCACAGATTGGATCTGTGCAAAAAGCCTAAAGGGATCTGTTTCAGTGGACAAACACACCTGAAAAATGGTGAACTTACGCAAGCTACAATATTTGAATAAGGTGCATATAGATGGATTTTGTTACTGTTTGACAGAGCCAGGCTTCAGTCCAATTTTATTTACAGCATCAAATCATAACAACTTATCTCAAGACACTTTACAGATAGAGTGGGTCTAGACCACACTATAATTTACAAAGACCCAACAATTCTATTTGTGAGGAAAAACTCTCTTTTAGGGAGAAACCTTGGACAGACCGAGGCTCTTGGTAGTCGGTGCCGGTTGGCGGTGTGATGAACAGCGTCAATAATAGTCACAATAAAGATAATGGAACTATGACTAGAAATAGTAGTTGTAGTAGTTCATGGAGTAGCATGGCACTGCAGGGTGTAGCAGAGATTCCTGTTTCTGTTCTTTAAGCAAAGCTATAAGCTAAGATAACAGGCTGCTGGCCAGAAAGCAAATTAGCATATTCCCCAAAATTATTCTTGCTACTGTTCTTGCTACTATAACTATTCCTTGAAAGTTAATTACAAAATCGCAGCATATAAAACGTGAATGTATATACGGTTTAAAAATGAGTATATGTAGAAAATTGGTATGATCCCAATTACTGTTTTAAAATGTCCATCTAGAAGCTTCCTTATGTTTTTAGGTTTATTGGTTAGAACACCGCAAGGTCACTCGACACTTTATCGTAAAAAAAAAAAAAACCCGCTTTAGGACTTCAAAATGTTTGTTTGACTCACTCATGCTTTGTTTCGTCAGCTGCCCAACAATAACGTCTTCAATGTCCCAGTGGCTGTCATAGCAGGAAACAGACCCAACTACCTCTACAGGTAAGATCTGAAAACTCTTCATGTCAATGATCCAAAGGATTAAGCAGGATTTGTATCTGTTGCTCAGTACTCCATTTCCTTCCACACACAGGAAGTGAAGTGGAGGTTATGCCGCCTTGATTTGTATTTGCCATCTATAAAAATATTTCCACTTATTTGTTGGTATTTCCTAGATAAACGTTCATTTCAGCATCTTTGAGAAATGAAGATAAATGAGGCTTATAGAGAGTAAATTGTTTGCCGCTCTCGTTGACATTTTTAATTTATTGTACAGAAAATAACCAGTATATAAACAGAGTAACCGGAGCAATAAGCTGATATTTTGAAAGCAGGATAAAAGATGGCGGCCCCTCCCCTTAGAAACCCATTTGGCATTAATATGAATGTCTAGCTGTCCTCCTTTTTGTTAAATTGGAACTAATCACATGGTCATACCAAGAATAAATTGCTTTTGTTCCTGTCTTGTGCATAAAACAAAATGTACGACCGCTTGTCGTCTGTTTTCAGAATGCTGAGGTCGCTTCTTTCAGCGCACGGCGTCAACCCGCAGGTCATCACCGTCTTCATCGACGGATATTACGAGGTACCAGGTTTTGGCTTTCTTTCTTTATTTCTCACGTCACATCCACTGAGTTTTGTCAGTTCACAGTGTAAGCTGTTGCATCTTATTCAGAATCATCAGAATCCGAGTACTTTATTGATCCCCTGAGGGAAGTGTAGTTGCAGTTGCTCACAGTCAAGGTAAAATAAGAGTAAGAAAATGTAATTGATTGAATGCCTTTATTGTCATTGTACTTTACAATACAGCGAAATTAGGAGCGCTACTCCACTGGGTGCATACAATAAATAATCCTTACAGGACATAGTATGAAACAGAATAATAATTTAAAAAAAAGAGCAAGTCAATAAGTGTATAATGTAAACAAAGTAACTTAGCTGCAATAATAAATAAATAAAATGTAAGTAGAACTAAGTGAGATTAGTTTACAAGTGAGATTAGGTTAAAAAGGTTTTCAAATGGATTGTATTTCCCTGTGTAGCTTGATCAACCGCTCTACCGCTCGTACATTTCTGTGTTTTTTTTTTTTTCCATCCCAGGAGCCGATGGATGTCGTTGAGCTGTTTGGACTGAAGGGAGTTCAGCACACACCCATCAGCATCAAGAATGCCAGAGTGTCCCAGGTAAACAGCTAGCTCCTCATTTAAGCGTTGAAACAGTTAGCTTTTCATATAAAGGAACACGCCGACTTATTGGGACTTTGTCTTATTCACAGTGTCCCCCAGAGTTAGATAAGTCCATACATACCCTTCTCATCTCCATGTGTTGTAACTCTGTCTGACGCCCCCACCGCTAGTCTAGCTTAGCCTGGATCCTGGAGGTAACCGGCTCCAACTAGCCTACTGCTCCCAATAAGTGACAAAATAACGCCAACATTTTCCTATTTACATGTTGTGATTTGTATAGTCACAGCGTGTACAAATAACAAGGTCACATGAGACACAGCCGTCTTCTAACCGTATACATACTGGGAACTATATTCTCAGAAGGCGAAGCACTGCTACTCTCTGCTCCTCACCACGGGGCTTCTCAGGTGCTGTGAGCAAATCACTCCGCCCAAGTAGCAGAAGTAGCAGTGCTTTGCCTTTCTGGGAATATAGTTCCCAGTATGTATCCTTAAGGGTTAACACGGAATTCATATTACAGATTTTCAGTTAAAAATACCCAGACTCTTTACTAATTAATTAGTGGAAACATAAACCCCAGGTGAAAATGGCTCTGTGTGCAGAACTGTCATATCCATGCAAATGTTTTCATGTTCAGCCCTATTTCAAGTTATTAAAGTAACTGAGCCCTCCAGCAGTTTGGCTTTTATAACATTTTTTTCTTTTTTTTTCTTTTGTGAATATCTCTGCACTCTCTGTCGCAGCACTACAAGGCGAGTCTGACTGCAACCTTCAACCTTCACCCAGTGAGTACTTTTTCAAGCCAAATAACAGAAGTCACTCTTTTAATGTAGTTGATGAATGAGCAGTGATGTGTGTAATTTGAATTAAGAGCAACCACCTTTTGTTTTTATTTAATTGTAATAGTCAGTTCATTCGTTAATTACAACTGTCAGCTATCACTCAGCTTGAGAGTTGCACTGATTACAGTAGACCCAACCATGTGTTTTTATTTTTCATCAGGAGGCCAACTATGCCATCGTCCTAGAAGAAGACCTAGACCTCTCCATCGACTTCTTCAGGTACGTCCTCCATTCTGCACAAACACTACTTAAGATACCTGAGTAATTAGTGCTTAGCATTATAGTTATGACTGATAAAACAACCAAAATGAAGTGATTTATACAGAGTAAAGCAGCCATTCACTGCTGCTATATACATTACTTAATTAATTAATCGGAGACATAAGAGGAGGTTTATGCATTTTTGATAATCATTTAATATGGATATAAGCTATAATAAACCAGTTTTAGTTTAACAGTAAAGGCCCGTGAGCCCTCGCAGCTGCCACAGTCACCACTAGGTGGCAGTAGATCCACGGTGATCAAGCTGCTATCTGCTCTGTAAGAAACCCCAGTCTTCCTTTGTTGGACAGACTCTGCTTTGAACTGTGCATTTTGCGGGTGTGGAAGCTCCAGCTCTTCCCCCCACACCCTCCCCGGGGTGACCCGGCCCCTTTTGAAGCGCCGACTTCAAATAGTTCAGAAGCACTCCCGGCCGTCATCTCACTTGGCTTTGCCACGTGCCAGTTTTGCTCTCTGAACCGAGCTTCAGGCTCTCAGTTAGAGAGCGCTGAAAACCCAAAACGTGCCCTCCTGTCAACTAAGACAAGCCTTTTACTGAGTTTACTGCGATCAGCTCTGCTCTTCCTGGGTGTTTGGGAGTCCTCGGAATGTCCTGAATTCAATTTGTACACGTTTTTCATTCATTATTGGTTCATGATTAGTTCAATTTACTTTGGCTGAAGAAATCTAGCAATCAATCTAATGTTTCCCTCCTATTACAAAAACAAATGTACTGACTTTATGCTGGCCTGCTACACATAGTGTACCTGCAGGGTCCAGGCAAACCTGTCTACTAATGAGTCCAGAGGAAACCTGGTCCCAGGGAACATCAATCTTAATGCTTAACATGACATGCACAGTGCCATGACCCCATCCAACACCTTTGGGAGAGCTGATCACCAACATCAGTGCTGGACCTCACTGATTCTCTTGTGTCTGAATGGGAGCAAATCCCCGCAGCAGGTTCTACATCTGGTGGAAAGAGTTGCGGCTGTTAGAGCAGCACATTAATGCTCATGGATTTTGAATGATCAGTGTTCAACCATCACAGGTTTATTGTGTAATGTTCAGGTGTCCACTTATTCTTTTGGTCATGTAGTTTAGAGCACAATTCGCTATTCCCTTGGCGTCTCTACCTAGGAAATGGAACACCTTGTTTTTAATAGCCAGACATTAGTCATCAGATGATCGTGGGAATGCAGAGAATTTGTCCAAGAACTGGTTAATTTCTTAATATTTTGTCTTTTTAAAAAGGGCTTTATAAAGTATTTAATAGTCCTCCTAATTTTTTTTAGTTTACTGTCACTTGAATGTTTCCCAGTGCAACAAGGCCATTTTTATAATGCTATTTTTTTATATTTTATAACCCTGATGTAGCCGCTTTTGTCTGTACTGATGTTGCTTTTCTGTTTGTGCTGCAGCTTCCTGAGTCAGACCGTCCACCTGTTGGATGAGGATGACAGCCTGTACTGTATCTCAGCCTGGAACGACCAGGTGAGTGGCCACTGCTTCACCTTCATATATATATATATATATATATATATATATATATATATATATAAAATATATATATATATATATATATATATATATATATATATATATCCAAAATAGCTTTAAGGAGCTATTCCTTCTTCTGGACATTGGACATACTGTTGTGCTTGTTAATTTGAGATGCAAGACTTGTAGATAAGAGTGAAAAATGAGCTAACAGTGAGTAACTGACAGGAGCAAAACACGCTCAGAAATGGCTTAGTGTAAGGTGACCGACCTCTGAATATCTAAACATCTAATAACAGAACAGTCTCCTACTGTCCTTTTTTTCATTCATTTTCTACCCACTGATTGACCTGCAGGAAGACTTGACTCCCACAGAAACGTTGCACGTGTCAATGACAGCTGTTGTTGTTGTTGTTGTACAGGGCTATGAGCACACAGCGGAGGACCCGGCCCTGCTGTACAGAGTGGAGAGCATGCCCGGCCTGGGCTGGGTACTGAAGAAGAGCCTCTACAAGGACGAACTGGAGCCAAAGTGGCCAACACCTGAAAAGGTGTGTTGGGATGTTTTCCTACACCGGTTACCAATTGTGCACATTTGACATGCCAGCCGACTGATTGTTTTCCAACCCCCCAGTCTGCCTTTGGTTTCAGTTCATTTCTTTAAAAAAAAAATCAGTCATTTGGTCACCTTTTATTGCTGGTATTCATTTATTTACTTTTGTAGGCAAAGATGGAGACTAGCTGGTGAAGTAAGGGGAGCATTTAGCGGCTAAGGGGACCGATTTCTTTTTTTTTTTTTTTTTTTTTTGTAATTGGTGAAGACCGAACCAGAGCTAAAAGGAGTCTGCATATTGGACTTAGATTCATCAGGTGGAGGCGACCCATACGAAAAAGATGAGAATTTGTAAAATATTGTTTGACCGCTTGTTGCTCTGCCTCCAAGTAACCAAAACATATTATGAATGCATCTAAACTTAATGTATGTGTGATACTGCAAGAACAAGTTTCACAGATGATATGAAAACTATTATTGGAATTTTGGTGTTTCATGTTGGTCTTTTGGACTCGTGATGACAAAAAGTTGACAAGATGTTAAATAAATGGGATGGATTATCTATCTACAGCACATTTTAATTATCTGCGAGTATATGAACTGAAACTAGTGGAAATGAGACTAAAATTTGGAAAATGGTCAACAGTGTGTGTGTGTACAAAGTTTGCATAAAGTATATACAAGTTAGACCGTGAAGAACCACCTCCTTTCAATATGTGTGAGATTGTGTTGGAACATGTTATAAACTGTGTGTGTGTGTGTGTGTGTGTGTGTGTAGCTGTGGGACTGGGACATGTGGATGCGAATGCCGGAGCAGAGGAAAGGCCGAGAGTGCATCATCCCCGATGTGTCCCGCTCGTACCACTTTGGTATCATCGGCCTAAACATGAACGGATATTTCCATGTAAGATCTGAGAAAGCTTTCGTTAGGTCTTAATAAGGCTCCATTATACAAGTTAAAGCTGCCCATAATTCAGCATTCAACAATCCTATCATACCATTTTTAAAAGATCTAAAACAAAACACTTAATTTAAAGCCTTAATAGATTAGATTAATAGATAAAATTATAAAGCTGTATTACAGTACAACTAGATTCCCCACCAAAATCATACTGTATATTTGTTTAAAGTAACAAAGGACATTGTCTTTATCAGCCTGTAGGAGATAACATATTGTGTTGAGATGTTTTCTGATCATATATAGCTATTTGAAGTCTTTCCTTGTAGTAAACCAGTTTCTCTTTTCTGTCTCATAGGAGGTATACTTCAAGAAACACAAGTTCAACACTGTTCCCAATGTGCAGCTGAAGAACGTCGACGGGTGTGTACACGGGCGTTACGTGATTTCTGTTCACAGATGAAGCTGTTTCTCATGTCAGTAGTTCTTGAACTGCTTGTGGGTAAAAAAAAAAATATATATATATATATTGGCCAAACAGTGACAGTCTGGCTGTTCTTGTTCTTCACAGCTTAAAGAGAGATGCTTATGAAGTGGAGATCCAAAGCCTGCTGAAGTAAGTGAGATACAGGAGATTCACTGGGCCTATAGATGATTTAGGTTACATTAGGGGTGGGTGGGTGTGTGTGTGTGTGTGTGTTCATTTTCTTTATGTGAGTTTTCTTTTTCTTTATGTGCATGTGATCCCAGGGAAGCGGAGGTGCTGGACCACACTAAGAACCCGTGTGAGGACTCGTTCCTGCCAGACTCGGAGGGGAAGACCTACGTCATGTTCATAAAGATGGAGACCGAGGTGGACACATCCACCTGGACGGAGCTCGCAAAGGTACTCAGTCGGAGCAGGACTGGCTGGGGGACTTTTAAAAAGGGTCCGTGTAGATGTATATTTTAACCCAGGGATCTTGAACAAGGGTACCTCAGAGTCTATGCAGGGGGTCCTCCAAATTATTGTTAATTTTTGAAAGTTTTTATTTCAAATATTAAAGTCTTAACATGAATCCAACATATTATTAGCAAATATAAATCCCCACTGCTTACTGTCCTATAATGTAGGTAAGGTAGTCACTAAGTAGTCACTAAGGCCATCCACACATACAGTTCATCTCTCTCGGATCCACTGTGCCACATGTATGTTTTACATTAAAATATGATTTACAAAATCATGCCAACAATTATTAGGCTATTTGAGTAGCTTAGTATTCTATGCAAATAAGGTATGTATAAAGGCTTTGGGCCGCCCTACGTTATTGTAGACCCAGTTTAATATGCAAATTAATTTTATACAATATACGCTACCAAAGCCAAAAGGACTTCCGCAAAAGGGTTGTCGGCTGTTGTAGAAAGAAGTGGCTGATCTTTAATGCAATCTCTACATAGCCCATTATCAGCAACCATTCATCCAATGTTTCAAAGGCCCATTCTGTTTACTAATCTGATATCATCTTAAAAGGCTAACTGAGAAAACATTGGAGAACCCTTTTGCAATTATGTAAGCACATAATGTAATCTGAAAACTGCTGCACTGATTGAAAAAAACAATGCAACTGATCTCAGCTGGTATTCTGTCTATAATGGAAATTTCTAAGTGACCCCAAACTTTTGATGGGTAGTGTATGTAATAGGGGCTCCCTGCTCCATCTCTCTTTTAGTTAAGGGCTCCATGGCTTAAAAAAAACATTGAAGACCCCTCTTTCAGCCCATAAACTACTACTAGGAAAGGATTGCTGACCGTTTTCCAAGTCAAGCAATTGAGTTTAGTTCATTTCTATGAGAAACTTGCTCATTTACCGTCAACATGTTGATGGCTCTATATTTTGTCATGGTTGCGTTGTGGCCGCAACAGACTGCAGTTTTAGGTTCGTTTTTATTTTGAAGCTCTTTTGTAATTCCTCCATGTCGCTCCATTCAGGACTGCATTATTTATCATGGATGTATATCACGGCCATGGCCGTTGATGTTAAGGAGTGTTCACTTGCTTTTTTATTTTATTTATTGATATTGCCTCTTCACTGTCAAAGGAAGAAAAATCATTGACGAGTATGTTTTTTTGTTTTTGTCTCATTGAATGAACCTCGCCATAGGGAACGGCATCATTGAAAGCGTTCTTGTCTTTCTCCGTTTTCTGCTCAGTGCCTCCATGTTTGGGACCTGGATGTTCGGGGATACCACAGAGGAATGTGGCGGCTCTTCAGAAAAAGGAATCATTTCCTGGTGGTCGCCGTGCCAATCTCCCCATACTCGTAAGTAAACTATTTGTAGAAAAGCAGCAACAACATGACGGCATATTAGGGCCATTGTAGGTTTAAAAAACAACAGGGAGGCTGGTAATATTCCCGAGAAAAAACTCTGAATTTCCGAGATTATAGTCACACATTTATGGAAAGAATTCTTGGATGTTCTCTGAGATTAAAGTGGTAAATTGCAAGATAAACTCAGGAAAATGTATGTATTTATTATATAGGAACCGCAGCACTTGACTATGCAAGGTGGCAGGGTACAGATTTCAAGGATACATCCACGGGCAATTGAAATGAGATTTGTGGTACAGCAGGGCACATAATACACAGTGGAAGTGAAGTGAAAACAATGTGGTTGTTGTTGTTCCTTGTTTCTCACATTTAAGACTTCATAATCTCAGAATATTTATTTTCTCGTAATTTTGTAAATACTTTCTCGTAAATGTACCAGTTTTTTCTCTGAATGTTACCCACTCTCCCGGCTCTGTAAAAATGTTTGGTAACACTTTACTTCAAGGTATCTACATAAGAGTGACATGACAGTGTCATGAACACATGACAGTGTCATGACACATGAACCCTAACCCTAACCCTAACTTGTCATGACAAAAACCAAATGACCCTTACTAAAAGAAGCGTTATGTCATAAACATACCAACGCCAATTCGTATGCCTTATTGCAGTGCTATAAAGACGCATGCTCGATTTTTGGCGTGTATATCAGCACAGTTTGGCCTCCATTGACTTATATTACCTTGCGATTGCGTGTGAATTCACGCCGTAGCAAGTAGTATGAAAGGATCAAAACCCGCGTAGGGAGGGCAGTCGGGGTGGAGGATGGGTAAAACGCAGGACTATCACCCAGGACAGCGGCGATCGTGTCACGGTTCCTAAACTCAACCGTCGCTTTGCTCTTTCACTAAACCCAACCTGCGTGTGACATTTCCTAAACTCAACCTTCGCTTTCTTCTGGCGATAACGCGCCACATGGCGTGTATGTTTACGTCCGCTGTATACAGCGTTTACGTAGATAACACGCCACTTGGCTTAAGAAAGTGGGCGTGTATGTTTTACGCGAAGTCATGATATCACGTTGGTTCATGACTGTGTTGTGTTACGCTTATGTAGATACCGTCAAGTAAAGGATAACCAAAAACCTTTTTGTTTTTTACCTACAATGTCCCTAATACAGTGGTTCCCAACCTTTTTTTTCCTTGGCGCCCCCCATACTTAGTCTAAGAAAGGCTGATCCCCACCCCTCAACCTTAAACCAGATAAAGACTTGCGCCCCCCCTGTGATCTTTGCCGCCCCCCCCTAAGGGGTGCCCGGACCCCAGGTTGGGAACCACTGCCACAATACACTGTAGTATGATATCTTTTGTTTTTGTTATTTCTGCCATACTGTAGGTCAAATATAACTCATGTCTCAGAACGACACACAGAATTTGAGGAGAATAAAAAAAAAAAAGATAACAAATCCCTCCCCCTGCCCCCTCCCCAGCAGCAAACCCCCAGCACAAATATGTTACAATCTTTCCCTTTTCTTATCTTTCCACCACTGCCTGTCCACTCTCTGTCCTCCTGTCTGTCCATCTCTTTGTCCCACGGGCAGTGTGAAGAAACCCGCCGGCGTCACTCCCATTCACTTAGAGCCTCCGCCCAAAGAAGAGGGAGCACCGGTGGAGCAGATGTAGACACACACACACACACACACACACACACACACACACACACACACACACACACACACACACACACACACACACACACACACACACACCTCGACCAGCCCAGGCCTTAACTCTTCTCCTCTCTCCACCAACAACCACTGATCATCCAGCCGGGGGACCCACAACTACAAAACTGTATTTTTTCCTAGAGGTTGAACTTGTGTACCAGAGGATACCTGGGAAATGGAGTCCCCATTTTGTTTCTTTCTTATATTGAAATGAAAGGGGGCATTAACACTACAAACTGCACTACGATATCCGTCCAACAGCTGGAGGAGGAACAACGATGCTAAAAGAAGTTTTGGTTGAAGGTGACTGAACGACCGAAACAGACTGTCAACAGCTTTTTTTTTTTTTTTTTCCGTGACAACTGTGGGCTGATCCGCGGTTTGGTGAATATCGATTCAAGCTACGGTACAAATGACACAAAGACACACTCGCCAGAATTTAGCCCGTTTTCTTCCTTTCGTTTGTTGTTTTTTAACTACTGAGTGCTATGTTCATTTTGTACTTATGTTTTAACTTATCTATTTATTTTACATCTATCAATCCTAAAGGAGTTTCATCGTTTGTTTGCATTTTATCATTTTAGAAATCCACTTTTATCAAGATCGGTGCATTTTTTTAAGAGCCTAACATTTACAGATGATGAAATAATGTATATACATGCCTAATATATTTTTTTGATGAAAAATGTAAAGGGTTCGCATATTTTTCAGCGTTTAGATATTGAGTTGATAACAGCCCTGTGGGTTTTGACTATTGTTGACTGCTTGAGTCAGTTGCCTCGGATCAGCTTTCATGAGGGGAAACTCGATGGTGGCTGAAAGAGAGAAACGTGAGAAAATATTCCCCGATTCAACATCCTCTTCTATTAAAAACCCTCATACAGTACGCCTGCTCTTACAGCGATGCTTTAACCCTCCTGTTGTCTTCCTGTCGATCATTAACTAGTTGATTTTTGTTTTGTGCTTTTTCCAACATTTTAGTATGCTTTTGATGAAGTTTTATACATTTTTGTCACTTTTTTCAACATTTATTTTTTTTTTTTTTTTTTATTCATGGTCAACAAACTTAATTTAAATGACATTATACCTAATTTTTTTGTTTCAAAAAAGCAGAAATTATGAATTATTTTGACTAATAGTTAAAGTCCGAGGATGTTGAGTGGACAATCACAGACTGGTATATGTTAAAGTTTAGTCTGGATACTGTTTTAAAACCCTTTACACATTTTTTTTTGAAATGCTATAAAATTGAATAAAACACCCAAAATTTTATGGAAGTAAATTTTAATGTTCCCTGCGAAGAACGTTGTATGGCTTCCATACAACGCACATATGCATCCATGTTATGTTTGGGCAAGTTGGATGAAAGAAACTCATATTTTTGATATAAAAAAAACTTTGAAAACGTGTCAAACTGGACGCGATGATAACACAAGGGTTAATTGCAAACAAAACGAGAAGAAACATCCCAATTATGTATTCTATACATTTGATCAGCTGGCTCCTGAATTACATTTCAAAAATCAGTTCATTTTTACTAGATCTAAGTAAAGTTTCCCAGCTACTTGCCTTTTAGACTGCATACACAAAACTGTAATTGGTCTGCTTGGTTAAATTTAGAATGTTTGTATTAAAGTTAGTAGCCGGAAAAGTATTGTTTTGGCGTTTAGTGGTGAAAATCCGGCATCAGCACCAATACCCAGACGTAAAAACAGGGTCTGGTGTCAACCAGGCTAATATTCTGTTTAGAATGTTACAGAAATGTTGGTAACACTTTTGAAGGTATCTACATAACAGTGACATGACACTGTCATGAACACAACTCTAACCATAACTTGTCATGACAAAAAACGAATGACACTAAAAGAAGTGTTATGTCATAAACATTTATGAATTGTTTGTTTATGACACGTCCATGACCGTGTCATGTCACTCTTATGTAGATACCTTCAAGTAAAGTGTAACCCAAATGTTTGTAGGCTATGACAGTTTGAGCCACGAGAGTTGAGCGCTCTTCTTCAGATGTCAGGGAAAGGACCACCCTAGGGTCTTGAACCTTGTTTTCCACTGACACTGTACCTGCAGTGTCATGATATATTTGCTATTTTCGCTTCCATCAAAAATGAGCTATCAAGTGCTTCATTGAGAATATGCAGTTATTGACATTGTCGAACCCATGACACACTTATTTCTGCTCATAGCTACATTTTAGTGTGGTATAGATATTTATCAATTGTTAATATACCACTTATATAGGCTAATTGGGGGGGGGGGGTTGCAGAGTGTTTTTCTGCGAGGAGAAGCTTCATCGTCACTCTGGCTTTTGGCTGACGTAACACTGTACCGACTAAACGAATGAGCGTGTGAATCACGTCTCAATGCATCCATCAGTATTTGCAGAGTGGTTTGAGTTTTTTTTTTTTTAATGTGTGTATTTGTGTGTGTTCAGAAAACCAGATATTTCCTATCTGCAGTCAGTCAGAAGAACAACTTATTCGGCAGTATTACAGCCCGTGTCTTGACTGAATTGATGTCCATTTGTGTCCTGGAAATTTCCGTTTGAAGAAGTGGAATCTGCCCACTTTTTAAGCAACTTTTTTTTTTTTTTCATATTTGTCCTTTCATTTCATTATTAGTTTTTCCAGTGGTACGTGTGCTTCTCTGTGTTGAATTGATTGGATAAAACCAAATCGTCTCCTCAGCAGTACGGTTGATTTGATGTAATGCTGTGAGGTAACTTGGGAAATACTGAAAGGGTACGCCGTGTGTGACGACGATGATCCATGGACATACTGCAGTTTGACGTGTATGAGTTCCTTTTATCTTTTATCTTTTATCATGGAAATGAATAAAGATGTTTTTTTTACAGAGGTTTCCTAGTGCTGCTCCTTATGTTCTTTTTGAGGTCATGTCATACTGTACGCTGCTGCAATAACTCATACAGAAGGATTTATTATTAGTGCATATTATTCATGGGAAAACTTGGAGCTATTGTTAATTCTTAACTCAGATTTCTGTTTGTGTGTGTGTGGCCTCGTGCGGTCTGCAGATTTCCCCAGAGAGCTGCAGGCAGAGCAGCGGTGAGGAGAAACTGATGCAGCGAGGGGAAATGTATGCAAATCCTCGGGCCTCTGTGGATTTCTGTAGCCGCCACGGTCTACCAAGGACAAAATGTGGCTTCCTGCCCCTCTGAGCTCTGATTTGGCTCCTAAGGTTTTACTGCACACCCTGTAAACTTGTTCCTATTACATTCTTGAATATCTTTTAAAGGTGCCACGACATGGTACTCTTCGGATGCTTTTATATAGACCTTAGTGAGAGACAACACGGCTGTAAGCAGTCCAACAAAGTGCTGCCGCGAGGGACTAAACACCGAGAGATGCATAAACGCACCGTGACGCGCTCGAGATTGTATTGCAGTGATTTATTCCTCCACACGTAAAATCCAACCAGCACTGCAGTATTATATACCAAATATAAAGTTACTTTGTGAGTCGAAATAGGTGCGTTAGTGCGGCGGTCAACAGAAAGTGTCAAAGCCCCAGAAAACCAATAGGTGAAGCAAACAAATATGTTATCACTTCCGCTCAAACCGCGATGAACACGCCCACCACCTACAATATAAGTGCACAATATAATAATCAGTAAATAATATAAATGAGACCATAAACAGCATACAATATGTGGCTCCTACACAAGGGTTAGAAGTTATAATTCCATCTGGATCTGCTTTGACCTGGGAGCATGACCACATGAAACCTGCCGTCGGGTCAAGAAACGCGAACACACAGAAACCTGAACAGACTGATGATCAGACCGGTCATAAACAAATCCATGACGACAAAAACAAAGTGACCAACAGAAGTGTGACCCAAACTGTCATTAACATCTGTCACAAATTGTTATATGTAGTCTATATCCACGACGTTCCAGGATTGCTCCCGTGCCGCCGGAGATTCCGCCGTATGTCGCTCTTTCCGCCCAGATGTCGATTACCAGTGGAGGATATATTGTCAAGGGAGAAAACTATTTATTGCTATTATTGTATTTGGGATTTTAATTTAAGTATTTCCATTTAAGCTTTGCATTTTAAATTTGACTTTTTTCATTGTCGCTTAACATTTTCAAATTATCATTTTACATTTTCAACTTTGCTTTTTCAGTTTCCTTTTTCTTTTTTAAATTCAATTATGGCATGATTATAATCCCTATTATCTTAGTAAAATATTTTTAATTTGATTTCTTTTTGTTTTCTCTTTGGACTTGGGTCCTCCGGTGGATTTGTGAGGACTATGGTTAACTGCTCCTCAGATCTCTGCAGGGTAAATCCAGACAGCTAGCTAGACTATCTGTCCAATCTGAGTTTTCTGTTGCACGAGTAAAACTACTTTTGAACGTACACACGTTCCACCAAAACACCGTGGCTCCGTCCGCCGCTTAGCGCCGCCCAAGACGATTGTGATTGGTTTAAAGTAATGCCAATAAACCAGAGCACGTTTTTCTCCCCCATCCCGGAATACTGTGTGGACTAGCCAGACCCTCCTCCACAGCGCTGTGGAGGAAGGTCTGGCAATGCGAGACTACTATTTACAGACGTCCTTCTTAAGCTCTTTTAACTACTTGTTTCTTCACCGGTTGGACTTTGTTGTAGTGAAGTTGCCGTGTTCCCAGATCTCAACAACCAACATGGTACGAAATGTTGTTGTTGTTGTTATTATTATTATTAAAACAATGGACAAAACTACGAAATGGGGTTCAACTGGTTATGACGGCGTCCACAAAATTTGATCCACATTCTACATTTTTCTGGATTTGGTTTTGGAAAGGGAAGAAAACATATAGTTCTCCTTTCAACCTCTCCGGGAAGCGACTGTGCCTTATTGAAGTGCCCCAGGAACAACCCTTTTTTGCGAAAAATCCACAGAAAATGATGAAAATTTGAAGGTTTTTACATAAGTCAATGGAATGGTGCCATGAAAGTGTCGGCCCTCAGACAGAGCCAGTCCTATGCTAGGCTCAGCGAAGGTTCAATTAACTAGAATTATCTTAGCACATTAAAATTAAAAACAGCTGTGGGCGCGTGGAGGAAAAGCGGCCGGTTTGGGCATCCGTCCTTTATGTGTCTCATCGACAGGGACCTCAGTAGTGTGTTAATGAAGCCTGTTGTGTGTGTGTGTGTGTGTGTGTGTGTGTGTGTTAGCTGATTTCACTGTTTGTGTCTGTGAACCTGTCTGCTGGAAAACATTTTCATCAGAGGTAATGAAGATGGACTGAATGTAAAGTGATGGCAATTGTGCGTGTTACTGCGTATGTGTGCTCTGCACAGACTGGCTTTTTTTTCTCTCCAAATGAGGCATTTGTGTCACTGTACACACACACACACACACACACACACACACACACACACACACACACACTCACACTCACACTCACTGAGTCTGTCATCACCAGCTCCAAACCAGATCATTTATTCCTGTCACTCAGAAGTTGCTGGTTTGTATCGGTGTATAAAAGTGTGTGTGTGTTTGCCGCTTTTTAAATGTCATTTTTGACCTATTGAGCATTCTGATTGTCAGAGGCTGATGGCTGAGATGTAGATGGAATATTGATTTTTGTGTGTTTGTGTGTGTGAGAAAGAGACAAGGAGCTCAGCAGCTAAGATGAAACAGGAACTCCTACTCGTCTTGCCTTCATCTTTCATCATTACTCTGATTTCTTTTTATGACGATTGTCAAGTAGAACGTTTTTGTCCTTTATTTGCCTCTCTTGGAATCCATTGTTTTTTTAATTCTTCCTTTTCCATCAACAGTTTTGGTACGCTTTGTCTTCATAACTGCATGTTTTCTTCCTCTAATGTATCCCTACCAGAGTGCGGATCGGGCCGCATTTTTCTGTCCAAACCCGCCCAGCCCGTCGGGTACCAGGGCTCGGTTTGGATATCCATCCTCTAATTCCTACGTCTTGTCAAAAAAACGAAGAAAAAGAAAATCCCGGTGGGATAACGCCCTTTGCGTAGCTTTTGATGTGACTCATCTCCACGGAAGCGTCGAGTTGAATTTACAGTAGCTTTAAAATGTAATGAAATCGGCAACCGCGAGAGAGTTGATTGCGATATACGATCTCAACGCTAGATGGGAGAAATTCCCACACGTTGGACCTTTAAGGACTGCAGTCTGAAACCTGAAACTAAATTACAGCTACCGAAATGTCTAACCTAGAACGTCATACTTTCGGCATCACTCCCTTTGTGTTATTTCTTTTCTTTGTCTTCATGTTGATCTCTCTCTCTCTTCCCCTTCACTGTCACTCTCTTTCTATGTCTCAAATATCATTCTCTTGTTGCATTTCCTTCTGCAGTCATACAGAAACTGCTAAACAAAGCCTCTGGTTGCTGGTTGAGGCTTTGCGATCAAAGCGCTACTCCGGAGCGATACCTGCACATCTGAACGGGATCCGCCCAGCTGTCTATTGTCGGTCAATATTTACTCAGCCTTGCGTCACAATGCATGTTATCTTCCACGCCAAGAGATGGGACATTAATGAAAAGTACAGGGGACAAAAGACACACTGAGCTCTGCTGCTTTTTTCGCATTCTTGGCTTTTCATATAGAGAAAAATGTGTTTTTAATAAAGCAGGGCCGTACAGTCATGTTAGTAATGAAAACAAGGATAACTTGTGGTTTCTGACATCTTTAATATCAAAGGATAATGAGACAAAAGGCACCTGGAGTAGATATGCAAAAGGTCCCCCCTCCCCTCCTACAGTACATTACATTCCTGCACAAAACTTCATTTTAAAAACACGTGTGTATATATATTTTTTTATTTGATGGTCAATTTTTCTTTATTTTTTATCTTGACTGTTGCAGTTCTTGCTTTTATCTTATTTTATCTTCATGTTTGTTATGCACCAAAAAACTCTAAGGCAAGTTCATTGGATGTGAAAACCTGGCTTACATGGCAAGAAACCTGAGGCCTGTACTACGAAGCGAGATTTGGGGTTACCAAGGTAACTTCAGGTTCACCCCAGGGTTTTATGTATCATGGCGGTGGGTCACTTGTTACCGGGTTACATCTCCATGGTAACTTATGCTGAACACCTAACCTATCGGTATATAAAAGTGTGTGTGTGTGTGTCTGTGTGTGTCCGCCGCCTTTTAAATGTCATTTTTGACCTATTGAGCATTCTGATTCTCAGAGGCTGTTGGCTGAGATGGAATATTGATTGTGTGTGTGTCACAGATGTTCACAAGTCATGTTTTTAGAAGTCCAAGTCGAGTCTCAAGTCTTTTGCAACGAGTCCAAGTCTCAAGTCTCTGGCCATCGGATCTGTCCCTAACACTGTATTGTTAAATCTTATGAATTCAAAACATGTCCTGTAGCTACCATCCATACAGTACAGTATCAACATCAGTTGTAGGAGAACTTTATGGGGGTCTACTGCAATGCAATCTGAAGAAACACAAATTAAGAACTCTGTTTCAATTTCATAACTGTATTTTTCAACATTTTGGTGCATTTTTCTGCACCAAAGAATACATGTTTGTCGGTGTTACTAACTGGCTGTAAAGCCCAGCCTCATCATGCATTACATGTTTCAGTGTTCAGAGTTTGAGGGAAACATCTGTATTGAAAGTTAATACACCAACCATGGTGCAAACATGGGAGAACTGATACTTTCCGTATTGCTATTTAACAACAACCTGGTGAAATATGAACCTAAGTCTGTCACATCATATGGATACAACTATAAAGATACAATGTGCCTGTTCCCAGCATTAGCACAACACTTGTTACCTCAGACGATATAATGTAACGCCTCTGTCACATTAGCAAGTGACTGACCTATCTGGGTCTCAGACTAGAGACCCCATCTCTTGTGTGTGTGTGTGAGAGAGAAATCAGCAACCAGAATTAAACGTCATCACGCCTTTTGTTATTTCTTTTCTTTCTCTTCCTGTTGATCTCTCTCTCTCTCTCTCTCTCTTCCCTTCACTGTCATTCTCTTTCTATGTCTCCAATATCATTCTCTTGTTGCGTTTCCCTCTGGTTGCTGGTTGAGGCTTTGCGATTAAAGCACTACTCAGTAGCAATACCTGCACATCTGAACGTGCTCCGCCCACCTGTCTATTGTCGGTCAATATTTAGTTAGCCTTGTGTCACAATGCATGTTATCTTCTACGCCAAGAGATGGGACATTAATGAATAGTATAGGGGACAAAAGATGCACTGAGCTCTGCTGCTTTTTTCACATGCAAAAACTTGTTTTTAATAAAGCAGGGCCGTACAGTCATGTTAGTAATGAAAACAAGGATAACTTGTGGTTTCTGACATCTTTTAAAATCACATGATTACAAAACAAAGGGCACCTGGAATAGAAATGCAAAAGGCCCCCCTCCCCTCCTACAGTACATTACATTAATCACCTCAGATGAATGCAGTCAGCACTCAGTGAATGCTGTTGGATATATGTTATTGGCAAATTTGAAATATTTACACTCTACAGGTGCTTATAAAGAGTTTCTCTCTACATAAAACACAGTCGCTGGATTCTCATCATGAACATGACTTTTTTTTCAGTAAAGCTAGACATCTTTCTGAGAAACATTGGAACCAGAAAGAGAAAAGAGTATCCTAAGTGATTGTTAAATAATGCAGATTATTAAACTTGTGAATCACATGTGATTCGTCCGTGTGCTTCCTGTCGTGAAGGATTTCTCAGCTGATTTTGCCGTCCAGGTGGCAGTACAGGTACATGGACACTATCAATGCAGCAATCTGAGGAAACAATATAGTTCAAAATCAGAAACCACGCAGATCAGAGGCCCGTTGTAAGAAAAAAAACGATAAAACAATTTTGAAACTGCTCTTATATCTGCAGTGTTAACTCTTAACACATATATATCAACCAGTTCTCACATGCATCCTTTCTCATAAAAATGTAACCTAGAGAAGTTGCGGATTTGGAGCTCTAACCCCTATTATCCACCGGGCGCGTCTGCGGCCCCGCGAGCCATCACCACCATTTAAGTCCACGTTTGATATTCCACCAGCCACGTCACGACGCGTCCCAGAAGCGTGCATGAAGCGGCTCTCCGCTCCGATAAAGCTAAACCCTCCATCTTATAGATTCCCCCTTATTTTAACACAGTGTAAAGACACTGTGAATATCATACATTTTTTGCACTTTTTGGGCAACCTTTGTCTGAATAAAGACATTTTTCAATGTTTCCCCTCATAATGCTTTCACAAATCTATCCAGGTAACGTGTTTGGCTAATGAGACTCCATACCAAGATGTCTGGAGTTCAAATCCCCTCTTCTTATATTTATTACTGTCACTGCCTTTAACCAAGACGCTGTCCTTGAAGTTGTGGATTTTTACACTCTTTAATATGTACTGAAATATGGTCTTTCAGCCAAAGTGAGCACATTTTTGAAAATCTTGCGCTTCCTTTTCATCTTCTTTTACCTCGAAGACTCCTATTCCTGCTGCGATGCCTCCCACAATGTTGGCGTGCTTTTGGACCATCTCCAGGATGTGTCTGAAACAGCCCTGAGGAGAAAAGTGTTTGTGTAAATATAATCATCAGTAATTGACAAATTGGAAACCACCCTAGAAACCGAATAAAGGCACCAAAAAAAATGCAGAAATCAAATAAGGCTAATGGCTAATACAATACTATCAAATGATGTATTGAATGCTTTTTCAATTAATCAATTGGCCAAATTTACAATATTAAAATGTTTCAAATGTCTTTGAATTTTTTATTTTCATGTGACTAAAAAACTCTTTTGCAGCCATGCTAGCAACGGGGCTAAATGGATGGCAATGTTGGTTTGGCCCAGACTGAAATATCTCAAAAAAGTATGGATTGATTGCCCCAAAAATCTGACACTCACACCCACTTCAAGCTGTGATTGGCCAGCTGTGGGGAGGTGATGGAGAAACCTGTGGTTTGAACTCTTTTGCTTTCTTTTTCAGTTCCTGACAACTATTTCTGTCCCTTTTTTGTGTGTACAAAAAAGTGCAACACAATGAATTCATTCCTGGAGAGACTGACTGTCTGAAGACGTAGGATGAGGCATCCTGATCAGATCAACTTGGCACTCACGACACAAAGGAGCAGCGGCTCTACTCCAAGCTCCCTCCGGATGTCTGAACTCCTAACCTTATCGGAGTTCAGCAAGTTTTGGCTGCTTGTACGCGCAATCTAATTCTTTCGGCTACTGTCCAAAGCTCATGACCATAGGGTGGTAGTCCAGCCCGGTCTCATGGCAGTTCGTGTAAATGTGACGTTATTGTAATCTATTGATACGTGTTCACGGAGACGTTTTTGTCGGTTTTTACGTGGCGGACAACATGAAAATGTGAAGTAATGTATTACAATGGGAAGCATATTTTGTGGCCACAGCACGAAAATGGTAGGGAGTGATATAAAAAGCCGAAAATCCGCGTAGGGAGATTGGTCGGGGTGGTGGATGGGTCAAACAACACAGGACTTTCACCCGGGAGAGCGGGGATCGCGTCCCGCGTGTGGTGCCTTGTTTGGTGTTTTGTCCCGCGTGTTACTGTGGCAAGTCTCCCGGCATTTAAGGCGCCCTTTCTTTGTAAGGTTTTTCCTAAACCCAACCTCCGCCATCCCGGCATTTAAGGCGCCCTTTCCCCCGTAAGGTTTCTCCTAAACCCAACCTCCGCCATCCCGGCATTTAAGGCGCCCTTTCCCCCGTAAGGTTTCTCCTAAACCCAACCTCCGAGAAAAATGATGTTAAATTTACACGTAAAAAACGAGAAAAACATCTCCGTGAACACGAGAAAAATAACGTGACATTTACACGTAAAAAAAGAGAAAAACGTCTCCGTGAACACGTATCAATAGATTAAGAATAACGTTGACATTTACACAAACTGCGGTGAGACCGGGTTGGGTAGTCAGAATGTAGATGGACGGTTAAATCTAGAGTTTTGCATTCCGGCTCAGCTCTTTCTTCAGCACAACGCCTGCCACGCTACATCAAACCACCTGCCCATCTCGGTGTTTGGTGTTTTTTTTGTCCCCAAAGTCGCCTTCCAGGCAGCGCGGCAATGGTTATGTTTAGGGTTAAGGTTAGAGTCAGCTCCTCTGTGTGTGTGTGTACTGTACAGTGAAGGGGGCAGGCGTACGAGATGCCCGAGGGTATGCTGGGATACATGTCACACCATTGAGCGTCCATCTCACGCTCCATTTTACCCTTGTGAATAAGACCCCGAGACCTTCGCTTGCGGCAGTAACTCCCTCCCAACCAGGAAGGGAGCAACTCACTCTTTTCCGGCAGAGAACTTAATCAACTTAATTTGTGCTGCTCTTGGATTGTATTACATTATATTGAGAGATGTGTGTAATTTGATTGTTACTGTTACCTTGTTACCAGCAGCTGGATTCTCGCGATATCATGAGATCGACATATCGCACGAAAATCCTTCAAGGCTTCAGGTAACGTGTCCGACCAGCAGCGGAACCAACCAATCCGCATCCGCTGAGAAGCTACTGGGAGCTACGGGCGTGGCTTAGGGTGTGTGTGGCACATGTGACTGTTGGTTCAAAAACAACTAAGGCGGAGGTGATAGACAGATGGTTCATCCAATCACCTGCCAGGTAATTTTTTTGAAAGTGCCTGCCCTTTTCCAAACAGTTTCCAATGACTGCTTCTCGGCTGGTTCTGTGTTACCAAACCATCTGGCGTGTCAGACTAAATATCTTGTCCATTCCATTTAGAACACTAAATAGATTTACCTCCTCTGCCTTTACTTTGAATATGTTTCTCATATTCAATTCTAATGGTGTTGTGCAGTACATCTCACCTCCACAGCACTGCGCTTTGCCTCTTGTGGGCTGCAGGGGGAGCTGTTAGTCCAACAGCAGATGGGAGGCAGGCTGCCTCCGTTCTCCTTTTCAAACTGAGATCCCACAAAGTCCGTGTAGTTGGTGAAACCGCAGCACTTCATCTGGGGGACGGGAGGAAACGCATCAGGAAAACACTGGCAGAGAGGGTTTTGTGGATAAAGTTTTGATCCATGAGCATTATCAATCGGTTCAACTTTAGTGAGAGCTTTTTTGATTGTGCGAGTTGACAACACATTCTCACTCCCATTGCGTCAAAAAGCAACGCTTGGTCAGGTGCTTTTAGCGTTTTGTTATTGACGCAAAAAGTCTCCTTAAGCGTCGGGACTCTTGGTGTCACTATTTGATGCTCTCGCAACATGCGTCTAGCCTTTGGCGTCATATTCAGATGCGCTTGGTCGGGACTCTTGGCGTCACTTTTTGACGCTCTGGGTCGGGACAAACGCACGTTTAACTGACAGGTCAGGTTTGGGAAAAGATCTTGGGTCGGGGTAGAAAACGTACGTTTCACCGACAGCGGCACAAACACGGGACAGGAACCCCGGTCTCCTGGGTGAAAGTCCTGTGTTGTTTGACCCATGCACCGCCCCAACCATCCTCCTTACGCAGATTGTTGGTATTTCATACTACTCACGGTAGATGCTAGATGGGATCTGGTAGACGGGTCAACGTCACAGGTCATGCCTCGTGGGCCCGCCTTATTCTGCCTCTGATTGGCTTACCCTTGTATTCTTACCCTAACCAATCCCCACTCCCTATGCCTAAAACGTACTACGCCGACACGTCTAGCGGCTCCGAATTAGCATCTACCACTACTCCCTACTCCCTACCGTTGTCTCGCTTAATACTACGCCATCTCAAGCTGCTGCTATGCCCAGTGCGTTCCCTACAGACACTAAAGGTTGATTTTTGCGTCTGTATCCAACGCCGAGAGCCACTGACCAAGGGTCAGTATTTGACGAGTTGGGAGCGAGAACGGGTTGGAGTCGAGGCTGTCAGTTCAGCTGTTGCTCTGTATCGTTGTGCGTCCATACTTCCTGCATGCAACTTGTCAATGTTGTACCCCTCACATAAAATAATGTCAAATGAAATAAGTTTTACTGTAATATATTGTGCAGCAGATTTTCTTGGGGAGGAAGTGAAAACAATGTCTGCCAGAAGGTGGGAAATTCATTTAAAACCTGATTTACGTGATTTGGAAACTGGTCAGCAAGGATATTAAGTAATACTATACATGTATGCAGTGTGTAGTTTAGAGCGAAGACATGCCGAACCGCTACAAGTTGTGAACGTGCACATGTTGAAAACAAACGGCGCAGGGTTTCAGAGATACTGTACCTCTGTCATGGTGGCGTTCCAGATCTTAGTGACCACAGGGTCACTGCCGTAATCTTTCTGCAAAGCTGGGGTGGCCCACGCTCTGACGATCCCCTCAGCCTGAGGAAAACACACACACACAGACACACATACACACTCATGTAAGGACTCTCTAAAATTCCACACTTAACAAGACATTTTTAGTTTATTCTCTGAACATATCCTATTTTTTCCCCAAAAAGTCATCCTTTTCAAAGACTACTTTTAATTAAAGGTTAAAAAACAGCCCCCAGCATGTCTGTCTCGTAGGGCTTTTGGAAGTTATTTGAATTTTGATCGTGATTTCGAATTTGTCTCCTAACGATCACAAAAAAAAACAATGTAGTCAAGAAAAACGATTATTTTGCACATTATATTTTGCAAGAAAACTTATTTTATCTCGTGTTCTGAAGCAGAATTCAAAAATTTTAAACGGGAAAAGTATGAAGGGAAATGTTACAGTTCAAGGTGTTTTCCCTGTTGATTTGTTTAACCGTTTCCCTGTGTTTGTCCAATAATTGCAACATCTTTCCAAAAGTCACTAAGTAATCGTGTTAAATAATCGTGATTGATTACAATATTGACCAAAAAAATAAATTTGTGACTATGATTTTTTCTATAATCGAGCAGCCTTACTGTCTTGTTTAGGGTGCAATATGTACGACTGCACTGTAGAGTGTCTACCAGTGTCACTCCTATAACACATACTTCAGTATACACCTCACACTATGGGAGCCCCTGAAAATAAAATACTGCTGCTAATTTCACGGGCAGGAAAGGTAATTCTCTTGGAGTCATCTATTCATCACAAATTTAATAAATCTTCTCTCACACAAAGCACTTTGGGAATAAACAGCCCAGGCCTGGAAAAAAAATGAAAATAAATTTAAAAAAATGGCCCGAGCCATTATTCTCCATTCTTCTTCTCCTTTTTATGGTTGTAAATTGTGAGCTGGGGGGGGCATTAACATATATATTGATGCTCCTGATGGCTCCGGTCAGGGCACATTTTGTCATTTTGTTTATCCAAAAAGCAAAAAAAAAAGGCAGGTTATGATTCAGGCATGAGGAGAGTCTTTTGTTGTGAAAGGATTCCTGCGCACACAGGTTAGCTCTCTTTCACGCCTCCCCTCCTCCTCCCCTTCCTCTGTCTCTTTTTTTTCTCTCCCCATTTTGATTAATAATCCCGTCGCGTACAGTCACACAAAGACCCATTTGATGAGGAGGGAGAGTGTGTGTTTTACTGTGCATGTGGCCACGTGCAACTGTGTGTCTATCAGGTTTGAGTCTTTTTCTCTTTTTTTTTTTTTATCCTCTGTGTGTGTGTGTACTGTACAGTGAAGGGGGCAGGCGTACGAGATGCCCGAGGGTATGCTGGGATACGTGTCACAATTAAAAGTGCCCCCCAAGAAGCTGTGAGAGCGGCTGAGATCAGAGAGGGTTATTACCAGCAGGCTAATTCATCACTGTCACTATGCACCCTCGCCTCACCACATCCTGTTAAGCACACATATGGGCCCCTACACACACACACACACACACACGGTGGACAGACAGGACAAAGCCTATAGAAACCCACAGCGAGGCGAGAGGCGGTAACCCATCTATCAATACAGTAGAGTGAACCGCGTCTACACATACATGATAGAAATCTTCAGCCTCATGCGTTATTGATCTCTCGTTGCTTTACTGAGCGTCGCTTCTTCTGAAGTAATTATCGATATCTTTTACCGCAGCGACTCGCCGGCTGCTAATTGGTTATTGTTCTCACTGTAAGTGGGAAAGCAATAAATGAAAACCTTATTACGCTCAGCCGAGCGTCGCTTTGTTGTGAGAAGGTCGTGTGCGAGGTCTGCAGACCTTTCCAGATGTTTAAGCAACAAAAAAATAAAAAATGTAACCAAAACTCAGTGTTAACACATGTCGGCTAAACTCTGCAGATTTTTATTCTGCATCACTGCTGAAAACTGTAAAAACTAATCCGCAGATTCCATTTGGGTCAGGTCGCGAGCTGCATTTCCATCTCCCTGTCTGTGTTTATGAATGCAGTTGAAAAAAAACAACTGATTTGTATAAATGTCATAAATAAAAATAAAGACGCAATAAAAGGTGACAGAAATATATTTTTGGAAAATATCTTGACACTAAAGCTGCACAGATTGATCGATTTATCAGTTAGTTGTCAACTATAACATTAATCGCCAACAATTTTCATAATCGATTAATCGGTTTAAATAAAAAAACAAAGTAAAAATGCTTCTTAAATGTAAATATCCTTGAATTGCGGACAAAACGAGACATTTGAGGACGTCATCTTGGGCTTTGGGAAACACTGATCCACGTTTCACCATTTTCTGACATTTTAGAGACCAAACAACTAATCTATTAATTGAGAAAATAATCAAGATATTAATCAACAATGAAAATAATAAAAATAAATAGTTGGTTGCAGCCCTACTTGACACTTCAGCTTCAGGTATCTGCAATTGTTGCGGCCTCGGACGCAATTTTGCCTCGGAGACAGTATGTCGGGAGTTTAGTTTGTCTCGGAAACAACTTAAATGTTTATTATGTTCTGTTACATATCATAGTCACAACCACGGTCAAAAAAACTGTGTCCCTTCTACTCCTGCCACCTCATTACCAATCACTTCCACCCTACCACCTGTACAGGTGATCAGCCAAAGTAGGCGGAGCTGAGACACCATATCCGTACCCTAATCACAAATCTCCCGTTGACAGACAGAACCAGGCAATATCATAATAAACCATAGTTAATTATACTAACAAAATATGAACTAACACAAAATAGCATAAATGGCTCCAACAGCAGGTTTTCATACCTTTTATTTATTATCATCCAATTCACTAACATCACTTTGAAAATACCTGGAGCCGGTTGCACCGACTGGTCTCTACCAGAGTGCGGATCGGGCCGTATTTTTCTGTCCGAGCCCGGCCTGCGTCTGACCGAGCAGTAACCGAACCCGACCCGAGCTTGACAGGCATTAAGATATTTCCGTCCGAACGCAGTTAAAATCTCTTTTTTTTTCTCATAGCCTAATAATGACATATTCCACCCACTCTGCTCCGGTCACATCTACACGTCTGCTTCCTCTTTCTCTATCTCTCTTCTGCCCACTTTCCACACACACACACACACACACACACGCACTGAGCTCTCTTAAAGGAGCCGCAGCACCATTTTACAACAAATGCCTTATCGCGCTGATGTGACCGAGCCCGACCCAAACATAATTTCTAAATATCTGTCCGAACCCACGTTCTCGTGGGTTGCATCAACCAAATTTAAGCCTAGGTTTTTGTAAATGACCACGGAACTAATGGCTGTGGCCTAGCAAGGTGTGTTGCTAGGATACGTTGTAAACTATTTCAATGGAGGACCAAAGACAAAGAATTTCCCTGACATCGAGATAAGGAAATTGACAGAGCTGTACAGGCAGCACAGACATACTGTACATTGAGTGCCAACCAGTCCAACATTATAACAAACAACAAGAAACCAACAAGATGGAGACAGATGACGGAGGCGATCAACGATTGCCTTCGTACAGAGAGCCATGGACGAAAAAAGTGAAAGACTACTACGACTACTATTGAAACGTGCTTCGATTTTGACTTCATGGCTTCTACTGACTAGGCGTAAGATTTACGCCCGGTCTTAGCGCAAAGAGGGCTTAAGCCAAGATGGTGCAACTGGCGTAACTGTTAGGTCGGACGTAGAGCGCTGAGTTAGGACCTACTTAGCTTAAAGGCGCTGACACACCAACGCGATCATCGGTCGCCGGACGTTGTCGGACAGTCTGGCGAGGTCGGTGACTCGAGTCTGTTCAGTGTGTTCCGTGCTGTCGTCGGGCTGAGGAGCCGTCGTTCATTTTGGCCGATTTGATGTGTTTGATCGGCCAGTGGGCAGTTAGACTCAATGACCAGTCGGATTGGTGGAGTGCTAGCCCTTGACTAGCGAATCAGTGCACGAGAAAACCGGAGCTGACAGCGCCAGTATCTTCATATTACTAGCCATCGTATTTTCTTCCGTTCAGCGAGTAATGACGACAACGATCCTTCTTGACTACTATCACCACTCTCTGATGAAAACAATGACTGACGACAGCGTGCTCTGTGTTTACTAGGTCTAGAGAGATGTTCTGTCATTTCCGGTTTTCATTTTTTGGTCGACAATACAGATTAGCGCCACCTGCTGTTATGGAGACGTATTACGTCTCGTGCACGCGCAGAACGTACGCTCAAGTCGCCGTCTCTTCGGTGTGTTCCGAGGCACTTTTTTGACCAAATTGGGCAGACGACAGCCGACTGATCAGTCTGACTGCTTTTGGTGTTAGAGCCTTTAGACCAGGCGTTAGCCCTGTTGGTGCAACCGGCTCCAGATGATCTTAAAACAGGACACCCACGCGTGTCTTAAGTCTTAAATATAATTTTGAAAAAATAAGGCCTTACATTTCAAGTCTTACATTTCTTTGTAAAGTCTTACATTTTATTCACAAAGGTCTAACATTTGTCCTTTTATAAGATTAAATTAACTCCTTCATTGTTTTGTCACAAAGCATGGATGTATTGAGTATTACAATAAAATGTGTTAAGTTCAAGTAGTTAGTTAGCAATTATTTTTATAGCCTACAATCCTTTCTGATATTCTATTATATCAGACATACTTTTGCCAGTATTATTATGAAGTTAGTATTACATTTCATTCTAAATGTTATTAAAAAGGTATTAACCCTTGGGTCTTCCCGTCAACCAACTTTTTTTTCGACATTTTTGACACCTTTTTTTCACAGTTTGTTTTTGCCTTTTCCAACATTTTAAATTGTAAAATTTTTCTTCTACACATTTTCAGCGCTTATTTCTATGTCCCATAATTTCTGATATAAAACAAAAATTGAAAACGGGTCAATTTGACCTGAAGTCAACACAAGGGTTAAAAAAAAGTCTTAAATTGAATTTGTGGAAACCTGGGGGGTACATTGTTAAAAGAAAAGACAACTGCTGTTCTGACTTCGGAGGGCATTCAAAGACTCTTTTTAAACAAAAAAGTAAGAAAAATGTAGTGTTATTGTGTACGAAAAATGGCAAATAATCACTACGCTAAAAGACACTCAAATGCTCCGTAAATCTGAGTGGAACCACAGAGTTGGTGTTGATTCTCTGCGGGTTCGTCATGACTGACCCCTTCCACAGGCACCCACAGACATTTCTTCCGTCATTAATACAAAGCTATTGATTGGTGCAGCTTTAACGCAGAAGTAATTGGAGTTAATCATTTACTCGGGCTAGTCCTTCCTCTCGCTGATGACATATTAAAGCAAACAGCAATCAGCATTGGATTACGTTTTGAGAGAGCATTCCTTCACTGTACATGGACGCTGACGTGATTCATTAAACGCCACATCACCTCCATTTCATTGATCCAGTGTGAAGCCCATATCAGCCTCCCGTAATAAATCTCCACCCTGGTCACTTCCGAATCACTCGAAGCAGAAAGGACAACCATGACCACTGACGGCCTCTCATAATGCCCGCTGGAATTGCTTATTAAATCTCCGTTATTCCCACCACCTGAAGGTTATCGGCTCTTTGGTTAGATGAGCTGCGGGGGGGACCCGTTGGCCAAAAGGCAGATTTATGCTGCAGATAAGTAGGGACATAATAGATCAACGCTTTATTTATTGTCTCCTTTCATTGTCTTATTGACACAGGCGGCTATATGTATGCATATTAGATGGTTATTGCCCATATTCATTATTCGGATGCTATTGTGTTTACTGTCTTATCACACGCGCAAGATGGACAGCTGCTCTCACACACTCATATGCGGGATGGATATGACGATGTCCTTTGTGTTTGGAATGAACAGATAATGCTTAAGCTAACAAACAGCACGTTAAATTGACTCTAAACCCTATGTGGGAAGACACATCTATGAGCTATGTCGTACATTTTCATTGAGCTTTAGACAACAGTTCACACCTCTCTCTCTCTACCTCTCTCCCTCCCGCTCTCTCCCCCTCAATCCCTCTCTCTCTACCTCTCTCTCTCCCGCTCTCTCCCTCTCCATTGCTATCTCTCTCCCTCTCTCTCTCCCTCTCATCCCTATCTCTCTCCCTCTCTCTCTCCCTCTCCATCGCTATCTCTCTCCCTCTCTCTCTCTCTCTCTCTCCCTCTCCATCCCTCCCTCTCTCCCTCTTTTTTCTTTCCCTCTTTCTCTCTCCCTCTCTCTCTCCCTCTTTCTCTCCCTCTCCCTACCTGCCTCCCTCTCTCTCTACCTCTCTCACTCTCTCTCTACCTCTCTCTCTCCCGCTCTCTCCCTCTCCATTCCTCTCTCTCCCTCTCCATCCCTCCCTCTCTCTCCTTTTTCTCTCTCCCTCCATCTTTTTTCTCTCTCTACCTCTCTCTCCTGCTCGCTCTCTCTCCATCTCTCTCTCCCTCTTTCTCTCTCTCCCTCTCCATCTTTTTTCTCTCCCTCTTTCTCTCTCTCTCCCTCTCCCTACCTGCCTCCCTCTCTCTCTACCTCTCTCTCCATCTCTCTCTCTCTCCCTCCCTCCCTCTCTCTCTCTCTCTCTCCCTCTTTCTCTCTCCCTCTTTTTCTCTCTCCCTCTTTTTCTCTCCCTCTCTTTTTCTCTCACTCTCTCTATCCATCTTTCTCTCTCTCCCTCTTTCTCCCTCTAAGACTCTCAGGATTTCATTCTGATATTATAAAATTGTCTGCGACAGTAAAATAGCTTCAAAAGTCGTTGTAAGGTCAGCATCAGTTAGCTCCCACAGGCTTCACCACTATTTTGATAATACTAGAAACAAGATCATACTCATTAAAAAGAAAAAAAAACTGCTGACATAATCTCTCTTCAGGCATCTTTTTTTCACTCGTAGAAGAACAGATTTTTAAGGACTCAACTGCTGGTTTTTAAAGAAATCCTCCAAACTCCCCGGCAACATTTGTATTTGCTGTTGCCTTCAATGACAACTCGTATGAGCAGTCCACTCATGTGGTTCCCCTGCCCACAGGACATCACTTGCCAGTCTTGGAATCTCTCTAGTCTTTGCAGCGTGTTGCTGCTGCTCCTCAAACTGGTTTTCCAACAGTCCCAGCACAAAGAAGTGAAATTCCCAGTCCGCTCTCCTCCGTTCATCATCTCCTCCCTGCAGATGGATGTTTGTTAGGTTACCTCTCTTGCTCCTGGGGACTCAGTTGCATCTTATGATTGGATAAAAAAATATCCACTCTATATTTTCTTTATTAGGATCGCAATCTTCACTAACCTCCTTTTATGCAGCTCATTTGAAACCCTAGTAATTATTATACGTGGCACTAAATGTAAAAGGAGATTGTGTGTGTGTGGGAGAGAGAGAGAGTGGGGGGGGCACATATGTAAATAGGCTGTTTTGCATATAAAATGCTTTAGCTTCAATATTCCAGAGTAATAAATTGCTCAAAGTTAGAGACGGTGCACACGGCCCCAGGCTACCCCAGAGTCATTAAGTAGCCGAAGGTAGTGAGGCGGACATAAAGCCAGTAATTCAATGATGGCTGCGGCTATGATGGGGGAATTTACATGGAGATAAAATCCAGAAAGTGGGACGAGGAGGTGAGAGGGTGAAAGGGAAAGACAGACCAAGAGGGACGAGAAGAATTAGGAGACAAAGGGAAGGGATTGAAGAGGAGGAGAAAGGGAGGGGATGTGATGAGGCATGTGAACGCAAAGAAAGAGAGAGGTGAAGAGGGGGGACTTACAAATGAAGAGTAGGCCAGAGCCACGACTCCAGCTGCCACTTCAGCGATGAATATGATGAGGACGATGGAGAAGAACTGCAGGGAGGAAAGAAGGGAAGACAAAGAGAAAGTTTCTGGGTATTTTGTTATTTCAAAATAATAAAAAAAAAAATAGTGTGCAGTTTTCCAAGACCAGAGCCACAATGATCGGCATGTATGTTTGCGTAAAACATAAAAAAAGCATGGCTTTGCTATGCCTTATGTCATTATGCACTTTTGTCAATATTTGCTCTGATGAAGATTGACTTTTTAAATGACTATTGCATTGGACAAGAGTATGGCACCTTTCTCAAAAATCAAATAAAATATTGTGAGCAATTTAAAGTTCTGAGGTTTGTAGCCACCGACACTATACCAAATACCCAGGGTCATGATAAACAGCTATTGTAGTGCGCAACAATCACTGACTGGCGGTAAAGCTCGGCTGATTAGACAGAGCCTGACACGGAGCCTAAATGATCTCCTCTATCAGCTCACTCGTTCTCTTTATTCAGTCCATTACAGCTGTTCCTCATGTGAGCCAGAGATGCGCTGAGTCCTGCGCTGTCAGTCGCGAGATCTGCTGCACCGTCATCCTTCAACTCGATGGGAGATGTGGACATGATGGGGGTAATACGTGCTGCCTGTGCTTCTCATTAGACTCACTGCAGTGGACTAAGAGGTAGTTAGGCTCGTCGTTAATGAGCCTAATGTGCACTGTGCGGTTCTGGGGTTTGCTGCTGTTGCGGGTATGAATGGGGCAGGAGGGGGCGGATGTGGATATTATCTGAGCTGTTGATGAGCTGGGCGCGAATATAAAGTATGGGGGAGATACTGAACGTGGAGCACCTTATGTACCCACACATGATCATTTATGGTGTTTTACATCACAATGTCGGTGGTTGAAGTCGTTTTTAATGACAACGGAACACAATACTAGGGCTGCACCATACGTGGAAAAAATATGCGATAACATTGACCATCGCAATAATGATATTACTTGGGATATATACTATACATATTAAAGTGTACTCAGTTCTGCATTTGTGCTGCTTTCAGTATTCTGCTTAAATACAACAAATTGCTTGTTGAATTTAAAACAAATGATAGGACATCATTTCCAGCTTTCTTTTATTGAACACTTGAACATTAAATTGAACATAGAAGGCAGCACTAAAAAAAGTGACAGTGCAGTTTTCTAGACCAATGAGTGTGAAATGATTAATTTGCCTGAAAATGGTCAAGTACCGAAACTTTGCCTATTATTAAAACTCTATATTTTTTGCAAGTTAGACAGTGTGCGGGAGTTTTTCTTCGCAACTCTTGACCTACTTGTCCCCCTCCTACGCACCTGTCTCACGCACGTAGATGTGCGAAGTATTTTTCTGTACTTTCAACTAACACAAAAAAATCTCTGTCTTGCACAATATGCTGCAGTCTTTTACAATGTGTTTATTGCGCCACTTGTTACCGTGATGACGATTAAAAAAGATATATTGTGCAGCCCTACACAATACACAAATGGATGACTGTATTGTGTCACTGTTTTACGACAGGATTTAGTTTTAACCATCTTGATTCTGACTGGTAGACACTGTGAGAAATCATCCACGTGAAAGTACATAGAGTTTTTAGAGTGGTGTTTGTGTCCAAGTCGGATATTCTCTCCCTTTTAGCTCTGGTTTGGTCTCCACCAGCTAATGAGAGAAATATCTGGCTCTTTAGCAGCTAAATGCTTCACTATGTTCACCAGCTCGTCTCTCGACGGTGTCAGCACCTGTTTGTTGCTACAGGTCAGTTATCGTCGCTTTATCAGAGCTTGTTTGATGGTAATCTCTACAAACGGATATCTGCATATGAATCTGTAGGCAATGGGACAATGTGTTAGTATTAGAAGTGTTCTGGTTTCAGTTTGTAGTCCATTTCTAGTCTGAGTGGTATTGACCAATCACGCTTGAGCAGGCATTGGTTGCCTGCAGGTAAACAATCCATGGGGAGAGCAAAGAGACGGAAAGCATTGGTCGAAATGCAAACTTTGGAACCCATCGGCCATCGGTTTAGCTTTTCATATTAATGCATTTGCATTCATATGCAAATATCTATTTAAAGAGATTTCGTCTCCAACTCCAACTCCATTGTCACATCTCAAGTTGCTCATCTTGGCCCGTATATCCTCTGGCTACCCTACGTCAATCACCTGGGTTCAACAGCTCTTTAGAGGGTAATATGTTTTTGGAAATGAGAAGCCATCTTAAGTCACTAACCCTCTATTACCATTACCTCAGTGATGCCATGCCACCTTCATATCGTTCACTCCGTTCAGAGAGGAGGATTCCTTTTGTGAGACAGAGAGGGGCTGCCTCAGGCCTCCCATTATGTTTCGAGGCTCGAGCACCGACTTGCCCTCTTTTTATCTTTCTGAACGAAATGAGTGCCCCTTTTCCATGACTGCCTTCATCTCCCCACTCATGTCACACAGGCATAATGGAAGGCCATTTAGTGATCATCATCTTGTGCTACTAGATGAAGACAGCCTTGGGGTGTATTGAAGTAGATTATGGGATTATTGCATCGACCGTCAAGCGAGGGAGGCGTTTACCGACGTCGGTTTGCTGTCGTCGGTAAACTGTTTTCTTTTGTCAGCTCTGCAACTTTATTCAGCAAGAAGGGAATGCCATGACAACAAGGACTAGACTCCACATATGAAATTAGTTTTTCTACTGGTACACTAAATGTTCATGGTCTTGGCAGTTAAAAAGGAAATCTTTACAAAATATAAACAACAACACACTGGATTAATTGTTAAGAAATATGGACCAGTGAAAATGTAGACAGTCTTAAGCTGGATTTAGCATATTTTCAATTGGTCATTGTTTCCAACAATGTGGCTGTTTATTAAAAGGTCCTATACACCTACCGTGAGCAGGAGACACTTGCTCTCCTTGTGGGCCCCACAACAGCCCAGGAACCCCAGCAGCACGAGCACGGCCCCGATGGCAATGCAGAAAAAGCCCACGTTGACTAACTGCACGCCCTGACCGGAGAAGGGCCCCAGCAGCCGGAGGAAGGAGCTCCCGTCTACGCTCACCCAGATCCCCATGGCCAGCAGGGTCAGGCCGCCCAGCTGCAGGAGGATCCAGGAAAACACGATCAACATGTACACACAAATCCCCGTCAAAGTGTAACACTGAGAAACTAGTTTTCCGGAGGATGCAAACCGCACAACAGCGAGTAAAACGTCGATCACCTGGGTTCAACAGCTTTTCAGAGGTTAATAGGTTTTTGGAAATGAGAAGCCATCTTAAGTCACTAACCCTCTCTTACCATTACCTCTTAGTGATGCCATGCCACCTTAATATCGTTCACTCCATCTAGAGAGGAGGATGCCTTTTGTGAGACAGAAGGGGCTGCCTCAGGCCTCCCATTATGTTTCGAGGCTTGAGCACTGACTTGCCCTCTTTTTACCTTTCTGAACAAAATGAGTGCCCTTTTCCATGACTGCCTACATCTCCCAACTCATGTCACACAGGCATAATGGAAGGCCGTTTAGTGATCATCATCTTGTGCTACTAGATGAAGACAGCCTTTGTGTGTACTGAAGTAGATTATGGGATTATTGCATGGAGCCTCAGCTCTGCAACTTAATTCAGCAAGAAGGAAATGCAATGACAACAAGGACTAGACTAGTATTTCTGCTGGTATACACTGAATGTTCATCGTCTTGGCAGTTAAAAAAAAAAAGAACACATGTAACACTTCACTAAATACAAAGAACAACCCACTGGACGACACACAGACTCTGATTAGAGTCATATCCCTGTAAATCCTTGAAACCAGAAATGCTAAATTTGAATCAGGTGGTGGATAAAGATAGAGATGTTACATTGACTCTCACTACACGTTTCAAAGAGTGTTCCTGCAGAGCCAAAACATATAACTTCTATGCTTAAACTGTATAGATTAATCCAGTGGTCACAACGTGGCGCTCGGGATGATTACATTACTTCCCGTTTTTTTACAATCAAATCATGGAAATGCCAGATAACCATCAGATTGTCCAACAGAGCTCTACAATTTTGATTGTTGGGGCAACAGTCACACATTTAAAGCCCCCAACAACAACAAAAAAGGACTGATTGTGCCCTTGATTACTTTTAATGTAAAATATTTGTGCAGAAAGAGTTGAGTTTCATTGACAGTATTGAAAGAATAAGTGCTGCGAAAATGTACTGCTCACTCATCCTAAATTTTATCAAGGGCACAAGTAAAAAAAAAGATTTCGGTACTAGAGCTTCATCAAGCAAATTCATATTTTCACACTCAATGTATCTTTGCAAGTTAGACAGTGTGCAGGAGTTCCGTTGCTTTTTTTTTTAATTGTCCCCATCCTACGAACCTGCCTCGCGTTATAGATGTGCAAAGTATTTTTATGTTCTGAGCAGATAAAAAAAAGTGAGTCTTACTTGAATATGATTACATTTAAAATGTAGAAATAATGTTAATTTAAAAAAATAGAAATCAAGTTCTGTCTCTAATATAACCTGCAGTTAAAGGTAATAAAGGCTACGGTTTGAGAATGTACAGTAATTAAACTTGCCTAATAATCTCTGACCATGAACATCACAAAGGCAAGGTTATATTAGGGGAAACTAATGTACATTTATAGAAATCTATGGACACAAAACCTGTAAAGCCTGCTCAGAACAAACTAAATCAGAACTATGTCACGTTTCACATTACAGATCCCACTTTCATTATCTCTCCCTCCTCATCTCTCCACCTCTGACCTTCTCTTCCACCCTTTTGCCCTCCTCCATTTTCTTCTGCGTATTTCCCCCTCGCACTGAGTGATTTCTTCTTCTTCCCCCGTCTTCTGCAGAAACCATGTTTGAAACCTGATATTGTCTGTCAGGCTCCATCAGGCTCCTTGCCATCAGGGGGCCCCCACTCTGCTTCCATTCAGGCCCCCGACACTTCACATCTCCTGTCAGACGCTGACGTCTCCCACGTGGGGATCATCTCCCCCTTCTTTTCTCTGTCTCCCTACCTTGGCCTCGCTCTTTTTTGCTCTCCTTTATTCTCTCTGCCTCTCCCTACCTTTCACTTCAGGGTTTGTTTTTCTCGTCTCTTGAACATGTTTGGTGCCATCAGTTCACTGATGGCTAAATGTGATTCGACAAGCATATTCCTCTCCTAGTCCGTGTGTGCCACCATCATCCCTCAGCAGGTATAATTATACCTGGCACTATGTCTTTCTTTTTTTAATCCTTTTGATGGTCTGCCATATGTAGGTTGATGGCCCTGTCAGATGAACACCCACATGGAGGAAAAAAAAAAAGAGGACTGGAAGTAAATCAGGTTTTTGAAAGGGCAGGGGGAAGAACAAGCAGTGTCGTATCTATGGAGATGGGAGACATAACCTATTAGGGCTAGAGGAGAGGGAATGAATAACAGGCAGCAGAATAGGAAACCACGTCCTCCAGAGAGGGGGAGGTAAATGGAGAGATAGAAAGATACAGAGGGAGCAGAAAAGAGAAACGGGCCCGTCCCACCCCAATTGAAATGGAATTGGTTCTCTTTGAAAGGGCTGGAATGAGAAAGATGTCAGTTAAGTTTAAAAACCCATTTTCATGGGTCATATTACCGGGAGCAGAAAATCTGATTAAGTTCTGACACTGGCCGTGGATCTGCACACACAGAGTATACATGGAGACACTTTTTAAATTTATAATTTCCAATGCATTTAGATCGAGTGAGATGTACTCTTTGGAACTAAAATCACAGGGTATCTATTTTGCAAACTTGAAGATTTATGTTTCTGTCCACTCTCTAATGGGGTTATTTAGCTTTAATTTGCATTATTTTTTAAAAAGGTAATTCATAAACTGGAACTGAGAACCAGGGTAATGTAGCCCCGGTGTGTTTTACGTGGAGTGAGCACTGCACCGGACTCTGCAGCTGCAGACGCTGAATTTAAAGTCAAATTTAACAATAGAATGCTTCATCCACACTCTGTCACACTGTAGAAAGCACATTTCTATCGGCAGATGAGTGACAACTTTGTAAATCATCTCATTTTCTGTAACCAGTGTAAAGCATGCGGGATGTAGCAAGCTAGCTGACTAGCTATTTGAACACTATAAGTACTCCAATATAAGTAAACATTTCATTGAAGTAAAAGTAGAAATACTACAAGTTACAAGTAAAACTCTTAACTAAAGTATAAGTAGAAATAATCAGAGCTGTATAGTAATGAAGTAAAACTACTCTACTTAAGTACTAAAAGGCTGTATCTGTATTCTACTGGAGTATTATTTTTTTCTCCTACTACCACTTTTACTTGAGTACATATTTTCGATGATTTTAATACTTTTACTCTGATACATTTTGCATCGTTACTCGTTACTGTTGTGAATTCCTCACGCTACGGAGACTATGTAGGTTACGTTGTGTGTGTAGTTACGGCTACGTTAGTTACGTATGATAATTAAGTAAGTAAATTACGTAAGAAATCCCTGAGATCGCCTTGCGTTTCTTTTCATTACGGCGATCGCCCGTTCAGAAGTCAGAGACGATGTAAGTTCGTACGTTTTCTATTTAGCCATTGTTGCAGCAGATTAAACTATTCCTGAGTTGTTTCAGTCTGAAATAACTACTGAATGTTAACCATTTGACCCTGTGATGTGAAGCTGCTAGTTTATCTGTATTTTGCTAGCTTGCTAACTTTCCACTACATCACACATTTCATTTCAGTATTTGTTAATAAGTGATTAATAACCCACTGTTATATCAGATAGTAGTTATAACAACTGTGACATTAATGTACATTTTTGGGTTTATTTCAGAAACTTCCTTCATATCCAGCAATGTACAGCTTGTGACTGGAAGTTGAACTCCAACAATAGGATATTCAAAATTTGACTGCTTTCTTTAATAACTAAATAACACAATACTTGTACTTTTACTTTCAGTTCTTGAGTAGTAGATTTTAAAATAAATAAACTACTTGCAATACTTAAGTACAAAAAATGTTGAATAGTTTACTACATAAGTGTTGTGCTTAAAGAACATTTCAACTTCTACTCAAGTCACCTTTTTGATAGAGCACTTGTACTTTTACTCAAGTATGGGTCTCTAGTACTTTATACACCTCTGGAAATAACACACCATAATATCCCATTACAAGTAATGTAAAGAAGAAATTCAAATGTATGTAAATGTGATACATTACAAGATCCAAGTAAAAATCCTACTGAAGTAAAAGCTGAAAACTACAGTATAATACTCCATTACAAGTAAATATTTTACGTAAGTAAAAGTAGAAAAACTACAGAAGTAAAGTAGAAATAATACAGACGTAAAAGGAGAAGTACTACAGTGTAGTGTACACTCCATTACAAGTACAATTTAATTGAAGTAAAAGTAGAAAAACAAATGTATGTAAATTATTTTAGATTTCTTTTAAAATGTACACACAAAAAAAGGACCCATGCATTGGAAGAGAAACAACCACCAATAAATACATCAATATGAATATTCATCAAACATTTAGAACACAGAGAAGTTTTCTTTTTCATGCAGAGAAATATAACCAAACCTCTATGGCTAAACAGACCCAGGAAGCATCGCCAGTTAAAGAAACTCCTAACATTTACACGACTAATGAGAAGATATTAAAGTACATCCCTTAATGTTTGATTGACAGCTGATCTCTGTGCAGGTAAGAAACGCCACAACCATCAGCTCTCAGCAGCAAACATGGAGACAAAATAACTTTAAGAGTTAAAGCTATAGTGCGCAATTATTGTATATTATTTAACGCTCGTTACATTCAAGCCATTGCCAAATGAGTCTGCACAAAGCTTGTAAAGCCGATCAGTACCACAGTTCTCTGTATGGTTATGTTTACGAAAATGGTGTACTCCGGCGACATTCCCGCGCAGAAGCTTGAGTGATGCGTTTTACGTCACCGCTGAGAAAGGACAACAGCAGTGTTCAGCTTTGGAGACAAAGAGGACATAACAATTACAAGATAATTACCTCTTCTGAAGAGTCCATCATGTTTTTTTTTTTTTTTTTTTTTTATCCTCTGTGCCCTCCTGGATTTGATGGGTTAAACTACTAGCAACTGCATGGTGGAGGGGTGGGTGCAGTGCACGATCACCGAAAGATTGCATCATGTGGATGCGCCGACAGTGTTGTTGTCATTACATTACAACTACGCACCATTAGGTTTAAAACAGAACGTCACAGTTAACAGAACGTGGCAGAGTCTCCCCAAGTATAATCAAAGCGAAATCCAGCATAGAGCGGCTGAGTGAATGTGGTCTGGACTCTGTGGAGGAGAGTCATGGTTGTAGAGACGCTGTAGAAGGACAGAAGGCCTCTACTGTGATCCAGGTACACTCCTACTCTGGAGGACCACGGACCTGAGACAGAAGTGCGAACATCGTTGTGATGAAATGCAAGACTTTTGTTGCGATGACTTAACGACCAAGATTTGTCATTGTATCCAAATCCACATTCATTCAAGCCCCCTGTTCTGCTGATATCCTTGTATGCGACTGCTACACAAACTCCTATCCCGCTCCACTGCACCTCAAAGTAACAACGTCCAGTCAGACTCTCTCTACTCAGGACCTGACGACATGAAGCGAATCTGTCTGGGTGACTAGAAGACTGTGGGTCCTTCATGAATGTTGCTCCTCTGTTCCACACGGACAGCTGTGTGTGTGCTGTGTTTGGATCCAGTGTGATTTCACGCAAACATTTTAAGAATTCAGCTCTGGTTTGGGGCTCCGGTTGGTACAGTAAAACATCCACGTTGGTCACTGCCAGTGAGATGTCGGTCCCTGCCTCACTCAGAAAGTCCTGCAGTTTTTCTCTGACTTTTGACACAGCCGCTGTCACGTCCTCAAAGTATCTCAGAGGACGGATTTGGATGCTGGATGAGTCTGTAGGTTCGACAGGTGGCGACAGGGAGGGGTAGTTGTGTAGAAACCGGTTGTGGTCCTCGGTGTGTACGAGCTTCGTCAGCTCGGCGTCGTTCCTCTTCAGCTCAGCGATCTCCTGCTCCAGCTTCTCCCGAAGCTCTGTGACTCGACTCACTTCGCTTTTCTGCTGCGATCTGATCTGCTCCTTCACATCGGCGCTTCTTTTCTCAATAAGACGGATCAGCTCAGCGAAGATCTTCTCGCTGTCCTCCACTGCTTTATCAGCAGAGAGATTGATGGCCTCTATCTCCGGTTGAAACAGCGTCACCTCTTTCTCTCTGTCCTGGAGTCTCTGCTGGATGTTTTGTTGATTCCCCTCGAGCTCTTTCTGCCTCTCGGTCCTTTCTGTTACAGCCGAGACTGTGTCGTGGCCTTTGTGTTCATCCACAGGGCAGAGATAACAGATGCACTGCCGATCAGTACGGCAGAACATCTTCATCACCTCATTGTGACGAGAGCAGATGTTCTCCTGGAGATTCTTGGACGGCTCCACCAGCTTGTGTTTTTCCAAGATGGGTAATTTAAAATGAGGTTGAAGGTGTTGCTCACAGAGAGAGAACAGACAGACGAGACAGGACTTGTGTGCTTTCAGTTTTGTCCCAGTGCAGAAATCACAGTCCACATCTTCAGGTTCAGCATTGCAGTGATCAGCAGGATCCGTTTGGAGTCCATTGTTCTTAAGTTCTTCCACTAAATCAGCTAACGTTGTGTTTTTCACCAGGACGGGCCTCGGTGTGAAGATTTGCCCACACTGAGGGCAGCTGTAAATTCTCTCATCATCCTCTTTATCCCAGAAGCTTTTAATACAGTCCGTGCAGTAGCTGTGTTCACAAGAAGTAGTCACTGGATCGCTCAGTAGATCCAGACAGATCCAACAATAAAAGGCATCCCGGTCCAGCTTAACTCGTTTCGGCTCCATTTCACCTCTCACTGACAACGACTGCCTGACTCTCGCTTTCTGAGAAATGAAACTGATCTGAGCAACATGTGCCGCAGTGGAGGGGGCCTGTCAGCTTTCACACCAAAATGTTGGTTACACCCATCTTCAAACTGTAGATCTGAAGGGGAGGGAACAAGGAAATACATAGACAGAGCAAAGTTCGCTGTGTTTGAGAGCAGGAAGAGGAGGGAGGGAGGGAGGGGGGAATGATATGATTCATTCCAGCTAGCGGAGCAGCCCATTTAAAATGCAGCTTGCAGTCTAAACCTGCTCCAAGTCTGAAAACTAACAAGTTTTTAGTTGTTCAATAAGTCTTTGCTCCTTTATTTTCATAACACTTCCTTAAAGTCTGTTAAGTTTTCTTTTACTGGTTGAAAATAGATGACTGACAACAGGAAGTTATCAAACTAAACTGTCATAAAATACTGTTTTGCTGTATAATAGTCTTCTCAAGTGTATAAGGATCTATTTTGAAGGACTTGTGACAAAACATTTAAATTACAGAATTACAATTCGGAACCAAACCGGCATTTCATTCTTCAGATGGGTTCCAACTAATATCCTCAAACGAGTTATTAAAAAGTAGCAAGTGGGCGTGATTTCATCTAAAGTGACACCTCCCCCCACATTTTACCACACTAATTTCAGTAGATAGGAAAACATCTGAAGCTATTATTTATGGCTCAAAAAAATTATTGAAATATTCGATGCACCAGAAAAGTGTTCAATCAAAAATTCTTTTTGAAGACTGTGCTGTTTGAAGTAATATTTCCCTTATGCCAATCTGACATAAAACAACTTTTGAAGCAATTTCGCAAACAAATTTTCTAATATCGGAATTAAATTATGAAAATCTCGGGGGCGCTCCCGTCGTCTCAGTCGTTTGGTGTAAGACGGTCATAAAACTTGTCTTTTTCCCGTCTGAACGTTCAGAAAAAATCTAAGCGTTTGTTATTATCGTAAGTTTTAAGTCTTGGTAGTGAAGTGAAATCATGTGAGCATTGTCCACAACCAATGGATGCGCTCCCTCCATCACCAAAGAGGAAGCAGCAAACAGCTGCTGACAGAAAATCTCCAAACGTTCTCTTAAATTACTAGCTGATGCTAGAATTAGCTAGCTTACGCTAGCATTAGAATAAATATTAAAATATCAAGGGCAGAAACTTGGCAAACGTTCTCTTAAGTTACCTGCCAAGCTTGGTTACATTTTCAAAAAAATAATTAAATTGTGACTCCGCAAGATCTCAGTCTTCGCAAAATCTTCTAGTCTGAGACTAAAACTCAGTGGCATTATGACAGATTTTCTTTAGATGTAAGAAAGTGACAGACTTGAGTTAAAGTCTTTTCAGAGTCTTCTAGTGTTTGCTAGGCATAAGCTGCACAAGTAACTCTGTGACTTCTGAAGTACACACAGCGTATCAAGCCAAGAGAAACCAGAACATTATCAATGTTCAATTATCAAGTTTTGGAATTTATGAACTGATTCAGATTCACAGAAGAATATTGACTCCTGCCCCTTCATTCCTCGAAAGATAAATTCTCTGAATGCAGATCTCCTCTAGCGATGACTCCTCTGATGGAGAGGAGATAATAAAGTTGCAACACCGAGCTTGAAATGCAGCTTAAGTGTTGGAGCAGTTGCATCAAATCATCGCCTTCATGAGCGTGAGAATTATTTTATCATTCTGCTATGCTGGCTAACAAAAGCTATGTTTCAATCCACACGTTTGTATCCGAATTACGTGATATCAAATGAAAAATGCCTTATGGAAACAGTAAAATTTGATAGAATTTCATGAATATCGACTCAATATAAAATACGTTCGGTCTCATCGGATTTTCTCTTGATCGATATACGGCTTATGCGATAAACGCTGATGGAAACGTTATTTGCCAAATAAATTAATGAATTGCGATTAAGTTTTAGGTCATTTTATGGTTGCAACCCGTCCACAAAATGAAGAAGAAGAAGTTTTAGTTAATTTCTGCCCAGTATTTCCGCTCTGTTTGCACACATGACAGGTGTCAACAAAGACAGATGTAAGTGGACGAACGAGGAGACAAGATACTTTTTGAATTTAATTTATGAGCAAAATATAACAGCTATTTTAGATGGCAAAAATCTAAGAAATGCCATAATTTATCAGGGACTTGCGAAGGAAATGACCAACAAAGGTTACGACAAGCCGTGGGACATCCTGCGGAGTAAATGGAAGGGGCTGTAACAGCGATACAGGTCTCAAAAAAGAGAGTTGTCTCAAAAAAGAGAGTTGTCTCGCAGCGTTGCCGGAGGGAAAATAAAAGGCAAGTTCTACCTTTTTGATCTGCTGGATCAGATCCTCGGCCAAAGGCCTATCGGAGCTTCCTTGGCTTCTAATATTAACAACAACAACTACTTTTGTCTAGCAAAACTTTGTTCGCAAAACTTTGCTTGAATGTTGTGCGATTCAGTGTGAAAATTAACGGAAACACCTTAAAAATGTCTCCAATCAATTCGATATACCAATTTAATCGCAAAACAGCATGTGACGTCATTACGCGACAGGTTTTTATTCGCTTTAAAGCCATTGGATGGAAACACACTTTCACCAGCTTTATTCGCATGAGTTTGTTTTACCAAACTTCAGATAATTCGATTGGCAAGTGGATGGAAACTTAGCTTTAGAGACATCATAATCCGTGTGCTGCTGTGCCTTTAAGAGCTGCCGCTCCAGATCCAGAAGCAGCGTAACTCAGGCAGAAATTGGAAATGTGAGGAAAAGTGATGACTTGCTGGGATGCTGGGAGCTTCATCTGTGACAGTGGGACTCCAGGTGGGCCCGACTCGGCAGGCAACTTCCGCTTGCCCTTGCCAAAATTTCTCTCCATTTCACAAACCACATTAGTTATAACATTAATCCAAAGATGAAGGTTGGCCAAATTAGAGCTTTTGAAGTTAATGAGATGAAAATGGCTAGCTGGAGAGAAAGGAGCATAATTTAGGGCCTTCTGGCTCAGTGATCTGAAATGTTTATGTAACGTATGTTTGCATTGAAGGGCGGCCGTGAAATGATTTTTTTTTTTTACTTCCCACATGACTTTTAATGTTAAGATTTAACACAGTCAGTGAACATCCCTCCCCCGCCGCCTCCTCGTATATACTGTATGAGCATGCAATCAAAGCAGAAACATACTCACAAAGATAAGCAAGTTGAACAAGACCATCATCAATTTGATGAATGTGAAGCAGCCCATTTTAATCTGTAATAAAAGGAGAAGATAAATTATTGCATTTCTTCTTTCATCAGCCGAGACCTTATATCGCCCATACACACACGCACACACACACACACACAGTCTACTTTGCCTATCTTCATGCATGCTGTGCTATTACATCCAGCCCACATCCCAGCGAAATTACTGTGAAAATGACACCGCTGACAATGAGCCTTAATGATAACACACACAGCTGTGAGAAACGGTAAAGATATCTGTTAATGGGAGATCTATAGGAGAATGAAAGCCATCTGAGAAAGGAACATTTAACGTGTTTACACGTGGCAGAGACATTGACGCAAATTACAAATCTTACCTTTTAGTATGCTAATATTCCTTTATGTAGTCTATATATCCAACTTAAAGCAGACTTAAACCAGTTTAACAGTCCTGGGTTTTCTGAAAGCAAAAATAAAATAAAAAAAGAGACCTAAACACTTAAAAACAAATAAAAAAAGATCCAGGAGTTTTCTGTTCCTCGAAGACAACTCTGTCTAAATATATCCGTGTAGTAATGATGTCCACAGAGAATACAAGAATCTGATCTCATGAAATTGGATGCGTGCCTCTCATCAGGCTTGCTGGTGCAGTGAACGGACGGTTGGGTGTGGTCCCTCAGGATACAGGTGACAGCAGGTGGATGTTGTTCAGGTTCAGGTACAGAGGGGAGGAGCGAGTGGCTTCTCTGACCCCTGCAGGCACACCGGGACACAGATCCACAGCACAGGATCACCTGCTCAGGGAGCTTGAGGTTTGAAAAGATGTGCGTGTATGGTTTCTCTGCTTTAGACCCGTCACAAATAACCCTCCAAACATGAGCCGGCAGAGTCACATAAAGAGTGAGAGGTTAAGTCATGTGTTGTACAACACTGGTAAAGATTTAGTCATATAATATAGATGAGTAACACACACCAAGGGCTGTCATGAGGGGCTGATCACTGGAACTAGATTTGAAAGTAGCAAGCTCCATATGCATTTCTCTATTCATCTTGGTGTTAAGGCCCTTAGGCCTTCTTCAAAATCAACAAGGATTTAGATTTTTTTTTTCCTTCTCTCAAAGATGTAGTCATAACCTTTTTGCCTTGAGTCTGTTACGTGCGTTTGTCTTTTCTTACAATAGTGTTATAAGAGAATGGTTCTCTTCACTGTTGTCTAGCTGTTTGAGTTGATTTCTTACGAGCCAACTCACGTTTTGTCAGACTGGCTTGTAGGCTACTTTGGCTTGTAGGCTAGGTTTGTTTATCGGTTTATTGGTTTGTTTAACGCCGCCTTCCAGGCAGCACTGGTTAAGGTTAGGGTTAGGTGCCTTGAAGGCAGTGGTCGCAGTGCTGCCTGGAAGGCACCGTTGGGAGCAGGGCCGGCGATTGCTATAGGCGACCTAGGCGATTGCCTAGGGCGTCAAAAGTGTTGGGGGCGCCGTGTCGCCCTTAGATCTACTTCTCATTCATAATAGAATTATGAATGACAAGCGAAATAAAACGTGTTTATTTAACATGATCATCCTAGGCAGCCCCCTCAGCCACACGTTAACTTGTCAACCTTTCAGCCACTTTTCCAGTCTCTGGGTCAGACTCAAACAAACGGAGCTCTGAAGCAGACCTGTGCGTCGCTTAGTGTCCACTCTTACAGCGGCACAGACACGGAGCTGCTGCAGCGCGCCTTCCGTGTTTATAATGGACGCGCTCTGCTGTGGGCATGCTGCGGCACATGTGCCCTATTTCTGCGTAGTTTTGTGTTTCCACCTCCTAAACTGTCTCATTCAGAGACCAGAGACCCAAACGGGGCTCTGTGTCTGTCAGGAGGTCTGACATCTACCGTCTCAGCAGAGCAATCACGTACTGCACAGCAGACTATGGTGCAGGTGAATTATTTTCTGAAATATAGTGACTTTATTCTTGTAATAGCCTATTGCATTATCACTTTATTTTTCTCACAATATCACAACTCCTCCAAATCTCAGAGAACACAGATGAGATATAGTCTACTGTATTTTGAATGTGCACAAAGTTTTGAACATGAGCAGAAATCTTGCTCAAACACATCTGAAATATTACAGTCCAGGGGTTTATTAATTCATTAAAATTAATTAATGTATCATTCAGGTGAATCATTTTAATACGCACATTTTGTTTTCCTCAACAAAAGAAGCAAAAGTGGGAAGAGTAAATGATGCCTAGGCTACATGTGTGCGGACTCAGATATAATTAGAAACATCGATCCAAAGGAGAATAAATAGATGAAAGCAATACAGAATGCCTGAGAGCCTTACTGCAAAATATTCCATTATGTTTTTATATTTGGATTGTAATCTATGTTTCCCTTTTAGATAAAGATATTTCCAGCATAAATTGATTCAGAAAAAGGTAAAAAATAAATAAATAAATGCATATATATTCACCACAATGCAGGAAATTAAGTATTTAATGCTCAAAATTTTCAGGGGGAGGACCCCCAGACCCCCCCATCATAAGTCACCATGCACACAAATCTAGAAACAAAACACTGGCCTTTGGGTTGCCAGACCAGTTATGATTATACCAAATGTTGGTGTCATCTAACTTACATGGAATCTAGAAACAAAAATAAACATACATTGCTACTCTATTGCTGACACAGCGCTGTGGAGATCTGGCAATGTGAGACGGGGGGTGCAAAACTCAATCTCGCCTAGGGCAACCAAAGGGCTAGAACCGGCCCTGGTTGGGAGGCACTGGTTATGGTTAGGGTTTGGTGCCTTGAAGCGCAGCGCTGTCTGGAAGGAGCAGTTGGGGGCAAAAAACACCATTGAGCAGCTACTTCGCTCAGAAAATAAACGTAAAAAGAATCATTGTTTTAAAACCACACCATCAATGTTCCCTTAAAGGGTAACTACGTTTTTTTTCTTTTCAACCTGGACCCTATTTCCCTATGTTATTGTGTGTAAGTGACTGATGGGAACAACAGCGTGAACGCTGTAACCGGCAGTCACAAACCAGGCTGCAATGTAACCCTATAGGGCAAATGTTCAGCGTCAGTGTCCGCTAAAAGTTGTTGCCACTGAAGGCTCAGATTATTATTCTCATTGTCTGAGAACATTATGGAACGGATCCCTACAGAGAGAGGCATGTTAAAGACCTTTCTGTTTAACCAGAAACAGCTCTGAGGTCACTAGCACTAAACCCACCAGAGTCCATTTAAAAAAACAATACTTTTAGTATAGATCCAGCATATTTGTTACGTAAATCTGTAAACTTTGTGTTTATTTTAACCAAAACTAGAGTTGTGATGGTTGGAAAAACGGAAAGACAAGTCAAACCAGCTTTTCATAGTTTTATTTTGTTTCTGTCGACTTTGAATGAAGTGTATTTTACGATGCTAAAATCACTGTTTTTTCACATGGAGTCTGGTGGATTTAGCGATTTCGCGGATGTTTTTGTTTTAAAAAAAAGATTTGGGGAATTTTACACTCCAGCAACCCCAGCCAACATTACCTGAGATAGCAATATGTTTGCCAGATAAAAGTTAGTCCACATTAGGGCTGGGTATTGATACTCTATTGACCAAAAATAACCCAGTAGAACCAAATCTCCTCCAGTTAAACTATACCTGCATTTAATCCTTTTTGTACCCAGATCAAAAAAAGTGCCCATAGTTTGCTTGCCCACTGCCGCAGCAGCTACAACCCAATGTTGCCTCTATGTTGATTTTATAGTGGCGGCCCACCACGGCAAAATTTCTGCCACCACGGTATCAGAAATAGGGCTGTACAAAAAATTTAGTCGCAGTTGCCTTTTAAGTTATCCTGCCAACATAATGCACCCCCTGTTGGCTGACGCTCACATTGCAATTTAACAACAAGTAGAACTATTCAGAGGTTATTGGGCCCGTCCAGTTTAACTCCACATACTGTTGTGTTGATTATAGTTTATTGTCAAAACGTTCGCTTTCTTCTGAGTCAACTATTAAACGAACAGCTCCGCTAAAAAACGTCACGGTTGTTGTTCGTACAGACTTGCCCTCTAAAAAAAATCCTAAAAGAAACACTGACAACCCATATAGTCTGTGGTGTGGTGAAGTTGAGTGCAGTGTATTTGACAGAGGATCCTAAAAGCCTTTACTTTTCTTAACATCTTGCCTGGGACATGTAGCATTTTATGCATTGATTGATGGATGGATTATCAATCCCAGTAGGGCATTTCACTGTTACAGCAGTTTAGCAAAAAAACTATAGATATTTAGTTAAATAAACCATACAGTACTTATAAATATACACAACTTGTCGACAATAGCTTAAATAAATGAGGATTCTGCACAATATGTAGCCATCAAGTGCATATTTTATGATCCCTTTTACAAAATTATGATTTCAAAACACTTTGGCCATGAAAACGTCCGCCTTAGGCAACGTCTTCAACCAATTCATGGAGCTAATTGCTTGAATGTGTTATCTTGGACTTTGACCACATTTGTTATGCAACCTGAGTGAAGGATGAAGAAATGTAGACTGAAACGTTAGAGGATAAAACATAACATCCAACCTATTTTTCTAAAGATTATTCAACACTCCCACAACAGCACCCACTCTGGACCTTCGCCTGGGTTCTGTCTCTGTGCCTCTGCTGCTGCTTTCTGCTGTTGACTCTATTGTTCATCTCTCCTTCCTTTGTTCCTTTGGCCCCTGGAGACTGCAGTGGCCCTCGCTGACCACCAGAGGGGAGTAGTGAACTGCAGAGCCGGCTGTCAGAGAGTCATTGTTGCCCGCCCTGCAAGCTTCAACTGGTGATGAGTGTTTATCTGAGTGCAGGAATGTGCTCTCCTTTGTCCAGGAAGAGGGGTGAGAAAGGCTGTAAATACTCAAAATAAAGTGTTTTTTATGTTTGTTTTATCATCACCTCCTCCTGATGCTGTCCGTTCTGTGCTAGGCCTACATTTTTGTTACATTTCAAAGCCAATCGGCAGTATGTTGTAAAGCTTGTGCGTGCGCGCTTGCATGTGTGTGCGGAGTGTAGTAGAGGGAGTGAGAGAGTGACGGTGATTAGCTTCGGAGCGAGAGGCAAAGTGGGAGAAACAAAGTGTCTCCCCTGTTCTTTCTGACCACTGTCGGAAGTCTGTAGCAGGAAAAGTTAACCCTCTCCTTGATTTCATGTTGTTTGCGGAGAAGGAGGGGTGGGGTCCAGCGTAGGGTTTGGCGTAGGGTCGGTATCTCCACATACCTACGTACGTACCCACGGCGTCGATTTAACGCAGAAGCATACATCAGCCTTAATGTTCTTCTTGAGTCGAAGCCCATTTATACTGAGCTGCAGGCTAAAGGAGAGGAAAAAAAACTCTTTGAAAAATAGCAGAAGCCCTCCACCCAATGCCACCTTGTTGGAGAGTTGAGCCCTTTATCAGCTGAAGACTTTTCTCGGTAATATTACTGTAATGGCCTTATTGTGAGTTATGACAATCTCACCCACACCGTCATTAACCCACCGGTCCTTAATCTCAGCGAGAGGACCACCTGTCAGGCTTCCCTATCCATTAAACCGTTAATAATCCTTTGCCCGCCGTCCACGCTCGCACACACTCTGCGGCCGCGGCGCGTGGAGGAAGACATGATTAGACGTGTGCTTTTTCATCACCTCTGGTGAAAGCAGTGTCTCTTGGCGAGATGGAGAAGGTAAAAAACAAGGGTCCCTTAATGAGGTCGGTTAGATTGAGTATTATCAGGGGCCCTCCAGGGCAGCTGCCACAGTTATGCATCTATTGCCGCTGCCATTACATGTATACTTTGTAAATCCCACGTGAGCATTCGTTCATCCTTCAATTTGATTTTAAGGTTGATATAATATCATCCTGTGTGTGCTCAGCAGCTTTAATGCTCCTAGTGCTCATTAAAAAAAGCTCTTGGAGACCTTGATAGAGTTTCTGTGACTCATGGTAGTCAGCCTGGAAATGAGGAATCATTTTAGTTCATCACACAGCAGCTGTAATTTCTTCTCGACACGCGGGAATCTCTTATAACTCCATGTTGATGTTCTCCATTTGTTTGGAACGCTGCCCTGAAAAGGAAACGTATCAATCAAGTATCCCAAGCATGGTGGCCCAATGGTTAGCACTGGGGCCTCACAGCAAGAAGGTTCTGGGTTTGAATCCAGGTCGTTCCAGGCCTTTCTGGGTGGAGTTTGTACGTTCTCCCCATGTTTGCGTGGGTTTCCTCTGGGTGCTCCGGTTTCCCCCACCATCAAAAAACATGTACTAAGTTCTCCAGCCAGTGCCTGGCTCAGATCTAGAGTTGGAGTTGTAAATGGCTGCCCACTGCTCCCTTGAGGGATGGGTTAAATGCAGAGAATGAATTTCACTCCATGTATGTGTATGTGACAATAAAGTACCTTTACCTTTTTAAAAGTACATGTGATAACCTTAAATTAGTAAATTGTGCAATCAAGATACCTCCTTCAATTTCACCCCTCAAAAATTTTGAAGTTGAAGTTGTCATTGATTATTATTTTCAGGACGTTTTGTATGCCTTTTATTAGAACTGTCAGTAGCGAGAGGACAGGCAATGAGGGAAGCAAGATGGGGAATGACGTGCCACACCGGACCCTAGACAGACCTGAAATGGTTTGGGGACATTACGGTTCATTGTTGGCACCTTACATCCCTAACAGGGTGCCACGTGCCGTTAAACTTTGAAAGGGCATCTCTGTAAGCCCACATATCAGCATGATGTGTGTCAACTAGTCAGAGTATGTTACCGTCCTATTCAAGTTGAATCTTTTCAGTAAAACAGCAATTTTATCACATCCTGACTACAACCAACTTGTGCATACAACACTCTGTGACTTGGTCAATGTGTTTTGAACTTAAAGTTCTCAAATAATGCTCATTTTCAGGTTCATAATTGTATTTAGAGGTTGTACCAGGATAGGGTTACATGGTTTAATTTTCAAAAAACACCATATTTTTGTTGTACTGCACATTGCTGCAGCTCCTCTTTTCACCCTGTGTGTTGAGCTCTCTGTTTTAGGTACCGAGTGAGACATCTCACTTCTGTTCCATCTTTGTTGCGAGTCACTAGGTAAGGACTACTACCCAGTCAGGAGCAGAGCATGAGGGCGTGCCCTGACAGTACCTAGGTAAGGACTACTAGCCAGTCAGAAGCACAGTATGAAAGCGTGCCCTGACAGTACCTAGGTAAGGACTACTAGCCAGACAGAAGCAGAGCATGAGGGCGTGCCCTGACAGTACCTAGGTAAGGACTACTAGCCAGTCAGAAGCACAGTATGAGAGCGTGCCCTGACAGTACCAAGGTAAACACTACTAGCCAGTCAGAAGCAGAGTATGAGGGCGTGCCGTGACAGTACCTAGGTAAGGACTACTAGCCAGTCAGAAGCAGAGTATGAGGGCGTGCCGTGACAGTACCTAGGTAAGGACTACTAGCCAGTCAGAAGCAGAGTATGAGGGCGTACCCTGACAGTACCTAGGTAAGGACTACTAGCCAGTCAGAAGCAGAGTATGAGGGCGTGTCGTGACAGTACCTAGGTAAGGACTATTAGCCAGTCAGAAGCAGAGTATGAGAGCGTGCCACGCTAGCAGCTAGGCGAGCATTATAACATGTGTTACAAAGTGACCACGTTTGTCTCTGAAGTAAAGGCTGGACTACAATAGAGCTGTTTGGAGCAGTTGTTGAACAGTGTTTTCTGGTGGAGATGGTAAGTCCCTTTGGGGGGGGACTTTGGGCTTTTTTACTTTGTATACCTATAACATGCACAAAAAAGTTATAACACAATAAAGGAAAAGGCAAAACAGCATAATATGAGCACTTTAAATCATGCTCTCCTGGCTAGCTCACCTGGTCAAGTGCGCACCCATATATTTCAGGTTCACTCCTCGACGCCGCGGGTTTGACTCCGGTCTGTGGCCCTTTTCTGTATGTCATTCCCCTTTCATGTCTTTAGCTGTCTTATAAAACTAAAGGCCTAAAATGCCCCCCAAAAAATAATCTTTCTTACAAACCTGTAGTCCAAAAAGCACGCAGGCCAGGAACGCACGCACGCACGCATGCACGCACGCACGCACACACACACACACACATACACACACACAGTACACCACTTGACAAAACACTAAAAAAAGAACAGTACCACCACACCACAGAACAAACGCAGAACAATGATCCAACAACAGACAAAGATAGCACAGAGCCTAAATACGCAGGGTAATGAGGTAACAAGGGATAGGTGACACTAGGGCTGGGGAACAGGTGAAACACATCAGGGCTGGCCAGAACAATACAAAAAGGCGGGAAAACACAAGGCAGGAAGTAAAAACAGACATGACCAAGGAGAAAAGACAGACTTCAAAATAAAACAGGAAACAGAACATACACAACCATGACAAAGTAAAAATCATGCTCCTAAAAAGATATGTATATATTCTACTCAATGGTATGAATAAATATGGTTTGGAGGACATGTAGTTTCTGCATATATTTTTATTCACTGTTTTTTTTTTTTTTCAAGTCAGGACTTTAGGGTGAATGCTGGATGTATGGAGTGAAAAATTCAAACCTCCACATGCTAGGTCTAAGCCAGTGTTTTCCAACCAGGGGGTGAGATATAATTACCCAGGTAGGATATAAGAAGAAGAAAAACAAATCTGATTCCTGAATTCAGTTGTCTGACATTTCTCCTGAAATGAAATAAAATTGCTCTTCGATTGAACTGCTGACACCGCAGACATGCAACCTATCACGAGGGGTCACTCACAAGCAATAAAAAAAGCGTGGAAACACATAGGTTTACGCTACAAAAAGACCTTGGTTGTGGTTAGGGAAGGATTGTGGTTTGGTTATGTATTTATTACTTAACCATCACGATGATCTTTCTCTTACCTTAACCAAGATCTTTTGAGTTAAACAATTTTAATCTTGCTTTAATTACCACAAAATATCGTTTCGATATTGTTGGAAATCCCAAAATGATTGTTCAGTATAAATGCGTAAGTTATTGCACCTACTTTGCCTACTATGTTGATTTAAAAACGGGTACCGTAATAAAAGCAACATTTTCAGGAGTTTGATGGAGCAGAAGAAGCCGGGAAGAAATCACATAGCTATGGGAAACAAATAAATCTGTTGAGAGCTCAAATTCAGAATCCACGGGAATTATTTTGACGTTGAAAGCAGACATGATTCATTTAACGGCAAGATTCGGCAAAGATTTTTTTTACCCCGAGCCGTTAGAAGCCCTCTCACATCCTCGTTATGGTTGTGGGTGTGTGTGTGTGTGTGGGTGTGTGTGTGTGTCTGTGTCTGTGTGTGTGTGTGAGATAAAGTGTCAAACCTCATGTTCTTTAGTTTACTGGATATTCCCATGTAAACAAGACTAAATGGACTATACACACACATTACAGTACACAATCTGGGAGCCAGCTGAAGTTTAGACACACTGTATGTGGACATGTTACTGACCAGAGTGTCATCACGCTCCAAAAAAATGCGTTACTCTCCGACACCGTCCACACTTCCAAAAATGTCCTTACTTTCCAAGAGTGCTCTCACTGTCTAATTATTTTGGCGTGTGTGTGTGTGTGTGTGTGTGTATGTGTGTGTGTGTTTAGCAGGGCGCTGACAGGCCCTCTGTCAGATGTTTTTTGATGTAGACCGCAGAGTTCGTGACCCTGTAAACCACCAGTAACGAGGCCTCTCGACTATGGATTGGCGTAAATAGCCTCTGGTCACAGAGTGTGTTAGGAAAGTCTGATGATGATGAGGAGGTTGATGATAGTGATGTATACTCGCACCTTTCCTGACCCCCCACGCCCTCTCCCACACACACCCCCGAGGCGGGATGAGTCTCTAATCTCCGTGTTGTTGGCCTCAGTCCACAAAGAAAAAAGGAAAAGATAGGCGCTGATGAATGTCCTCCGAACGCGTCGCTCTGCCATCCAGTAATGCCTTGTGTTCAGACAATAACAATCGCTGGTCCCAATCATTATGAACGGCCTAATGATGTCCACATGGCAAATGATTTTGAGAGACGTCATCCAAACGATCACAGCAGTCACTTTATTATTGGTCATCATCCGTTATGGCGACGTTACAAATTGATCATTTCTTTCAAGCGAGGGATGGAAATTGGGGGGCCCGGAGTAGCGCCGATTCAAACGCCGTCAGTGTAGAGAAAGGTACCTCTGTGACCTCCATTGTGTCTCCTGCGCTTTAATTCATCACACACACACACACACACACACACACACACACACACACACACACACACACACACACACACACACACACACACACACACACACACACACACACATAAGCATTGCATATTAAATCACAGCAATCCATTAGGCCATAGGAGGTCCGCGGTCTATAAATCAAAACTAAAGGGGCTGGCTAATTGACTCACACACAAAGGAACAGGATGGCTATAAAGAAGATGGGAAGAGATAGGAGGAGAGGGAGAAGAGATGAAGAAAAGGGGACGGGGAGGAAGGGGTTAATGGAAAATTAAGTGAAGGACAGGAAAAAGAGGAGGAAGAGGAGTCTGCAGCGGTGTATCGCTGCCTCTGACCCGTGTGCCTTCTTTGTTCTATGACTGATGGTATTCGGCGATGACACACATTGCTTATGAGCCCTTGTGGCCCCCGGGCTCGATCTCTCCACCTATGGGGCCACTGTGCAGCTGCAGCAGCAGCATATACGGGGCCAACTCTCGCAGGGCTCTTAGCTGTGCTGCTAATTAGCTAAAGGGGGTCATTTGTATGCAGCCGCTCTGTCTCTCGCTAGGTTTTCTCTCGGTTATCAATCCATTTTCCCCCTCGTCTTTATCTCAATTTGTCTCTGCGACTGTAATTGTATCTGGCCTAATAATTAGCGTAACTCAAGTCTAATAAGTTGGCTGTTGCCGCTAACAGATTAGAGTTCAGAAACCTTCATTTCCTCCATCCTCAATGCGTCTAATGTACTTACGGAAGGACATTTACACCTTCTAATCTGTTAAATGTCTCATATGTTTCTATATAGGAGGAATTAACAAAATGTGTGGTACATTTTGCTTTGCTGTGAGTCTCGGGTCTGTTCCAGTATGTTCATTACCCAAGTGGATCCAAGTGGACTTGTGACCAGACACACAGTCAACTAAACAAACTACAATGACAGTCAACAGTCTTCCAACTTTGTCTCTATGGTCCCTATAATTAGTCAAGCTGTTCTCATGAACCATTTATACACATAGCACAGGCCAAAAGTAAAGCACTGTAGCTTGTATATTTTGCCGTATGCACCACATTGACTGCTGCTGTATAAAAATGCCGCGGACCGTGTAGGGAGGAGGTTGGGGTGGATGTTTGGGTCATAAAACACGGTGCTTTCAAGCCTTTCAACGCTCACTCACAAACGACCGGCAGCTCTCGGTGCTCTGTACCCAGTAAAAATAAAAAGCATGACCAAAATGTCACTGCTTTTATGCCAGAAAAAAAAATATATAAATAACAGTGACTGTGTTTTTTCACCACAATTTTCTTCTAGGTCTGAAAAGTCTTTGAAACAGCGTTTCCATGTAACTTGCAATAAATATAACTGAATGCTAACAGAACCGTATAGTAGCCTACATAAACAATGGAAAAGGAATTCTAGAATGACAACAACATTGTCGGCGCATCCACATGATACAAGCCTTCCGTGATTGCACACCACCCCCCACTTGCTTGAACAAATTATTTATAGGGGTGTTTTCTGGGGAAGTACAGTCTCTTTAAGTGAGTGACCAGAGCTTAGTATTGACCAGGGCTTAGTATTGACCAGGGCTTAGTATTGCCCTAGGTACTGTATATCCATGAGTTTCCACTTCCAGGATTGCTCCGGTGCCGCCTCTTTTTGGCCAAATGTCCCTTATCTTCCGCTTTCTTTGTGTTATGATTTTAACCTCTGGTGGATTTCTGAAGACTAATGGTTAACTGCTCCTCAAATCTCTGCAGGGTAAATCCAGACAGCTAGCTAGACTATCTGTCCAAATCTGAGTTTTCTCTCACATGACTAAAACAACCTTTTAACGTACACGTTCCACCAAAACACGTTCCTTCCCGAGGCTATTTTGCAGAGGCACCGTGGCTCCGTCCGGAGCCAAGCCGATTATGATTGGTTTAAAGAATTGCCAATATGCGGACTATCAACCAGAGCACGTTTTTCTCCCATTCCGAACTGTGAAATGCAGGCAAACCGCACGAATGCTGATCTTTTTGACCATGAATGCTTGTTAATTGGTGGAACATCGTGTCTCTTTCAGTGTCAGTTAGTTTCTGTTTTAATTATCCTATTTTGGATCGGATGGGAGTTTCCGAGTTTGGTCTCTTTAATTGAAAACAGTTTTCTGCATGTCAGGTTTGATTAGGTTTTTCTGATTCTTTTCTGAAATGCTGTAGCTAACACTCTTTTCCTTTCTTCTTTGGTGTTGCATCTGCCCCTCTTTCTTCTACTTCTTTGTTTGCTTTTCCTCCTTTCCTTCTTCCTTACCTTTTTTTTTTATACACACCAACACACACACTCGGCCCTTCAGCCCCGCTTTCTGTTTCCCGGCTTGTGTAGGAGATTGATGGAGTTATGGCAAACGGTTAAACTGTAAGGAATTTTAAAAACTTGTTTAATTTGCTTGGTTTGATTAACGTTAGCACCCAGTTGCTAACATGCTCAGGCCTGAAAGCTGTAACATTAGTGGCCAATATTCACACTTCATGGCACTTTTCTTTCTGTCTTTGATATTGCATCAGCCCCTCTTTCTCCTATTCTTTGTATGCTTTCCCTCCTTGCCTTCTTCCTTCCCTTCCTCCTTACCTTCTTCCTTTTTTTTTTTACACACACCAGCACACACACTCGGCCCTTCAGCCACGCTTTCTATTTCCCGGCTTGTGTAGGGGATTGATGGAGATACAGGAGGCTGTCATGCAGTAAATAGCATGGACATTGGCTCCCCGCTACGAGATGGGAATCAAGCCTGCTTCTTGTGCTCTTAACACTTCCCCTCCTCTCCCCCTCTTCCACTGTAGCTCTGGGCTTATTCCCCCACCTCCTCCCCCTCACCTGTAAAAACGTTAAGTATGGACCGTGGAGGGCAACGGAGCCACTGCGAAGCCTCCCTGCCATCCCTCACCCTGATGCACGAGCCCATCTGCCTCCCCCTAACAAAAGCCTCACAAAAACATTCCTCCTTGTCCATCTTCAAACATGCCTCCCATGTTCTTCTCCTCGGGCTAATCTACCCCTCAACCTTTCCTACACCTTCTCTTCCTCTTCCATTTTCTTTGTTTTGCCTGCTGAATGAGTTATTCCCCTGCAACATTTTCATCAGGCATGCAAAGCGCCTCATCGCAGCATCATGGACAATGAGTCCCTCTGGCTCGTGAAAGGTTAATGCTTTGGATGATTGTAAATTGTTTGGCTATTTCAAGGGGCTGTGAAAGGGATAAGTCAACCATAAAATTTGATCGGCTGCCTCCCTCTCGTCCTCCTCCTCCACCTCTCTCATCTGCAGCATCCCCCTGTCACTTCCCTCAATCATTCTAATTTGCCTTCTTCTTTCTATCTTTGGGTCTGCATTCTCTCCCTCCCGTGTCCCCTTCGCAGTTCAATTCATCTTCATTTTCCCTTTTTCTTTTCTTACCCAAACACGAGTTCAAAGGTGATGAGACTGAGATCTCATCCCTGTGGCGTCCACCATGGCTTTGTCCCACATTAGGGGAGGATTTCAGGGAAATTGCCCCCCTCTGTCTCTATACCTCAGACCGCAATTTACAGCGTGGGACTACAGTAGGGAATCATTTGTGCCGGTCGAAGAAGAGTAGAATGACTTTCAAGTGCTCACATGGTTATCATTAGGCCCAGCTGGAGTAGACTGCGTCCCCATGTCGCCCTCCATAAAGCAATGACCCCTCAACTCTTTGAACAATAAAGGCTGGCGTCTGGGTGGCTCAGTGGGCCGGGACATGTTTCTGTTTCCCTTCAGTGTAGAGTGAATTGGAGTGAAGGTAAACTAGGTTTGTTTTCTGACCTGATTATTACAAGTCCTCCAATGACAGGTTGTTTATCATTACCGTCCAAAATGCAATACTTATAATGCAATGGCTACAACATTAAAGGCTGGGATTGTCCTATATTGTCCTTTTACTGTTATCAAAATACTAAAACCAACAATAAGTGTATCATATTAACAAATTAACATCTGGGTTACCAATTGAGCAAAGCGGCAACTGCCCCAGGGCCCAAAACGTCATTGCATGTTATCAGTTGATTAATTGTAATTTTAATGTTTTAGGGAATTTACACCAATAAAGTACACCTACATCAAGCCAATGCGGTGGCCTTGTATTTCAGCCAATGCTTGTCTTGTGACATCTTGTCAAAATCGAGTCCCCCATTGTGCATGAGAGATGTTCAGCAGAATAAATGATATCCTGTCAACCACTGACATTGTGCTGAACATATACTGTACGCACATGCCAATCCATGACCCACTGCATTTTCCTGATTGACTCAAAGGGGCAAATTGGCCCGAAGTCCTTCTGAGCCTAGACATTATTAAATTAAACCTTATAATCTGCACACTTTAAAGTATATTCAACCTTTAAGACTCTTTCTTAAAACCATAGACTGGACGTAGCCACTGTGATGTCACCCATTGGTTTTGGAATGTAGCCTTGAGTCGTCGTCTTCATTTTCTTTTATATGATGATCACATTTGGATGAGAGGGTGGAGCTGGGGAGGAGCGAGGGATGGATCGGACTGAGAACCTGAGGACACCGACTTGGTGTCAATCAAATGTCATGCCCTAAAGCATCCCCCTGCATTATTGTCTATTTTAAAATAAATGGGACCATAATTTACAAAATCAATATCATGCTACATTAAAGAAGAGTTGGAACTGGTGATTGAGACCATAAACTTTCTTTTATGAAAACGTTAACTGAAGTAGTAAATTAAGTAGGGTCATTTTCTCATAGACTTCTATGGAAACTGACTTATTTTTGCAACCAGTGGAGTCGCCCCATGCTGGCCGCTAGACATAATGCAGGTTTAAGGCACTTCAATTCAATTTTACTTATAGAAAAGTCCTGAAACAAACTGTATTAGAAACAAGAGAACTCGTTTTACTGGGAGGTTGTTTCACTGGTTGAATGAAATAGGACGTAGCAATAAAGATGGATATTGCAGTTGCAATGGTGCCCGTGTTTTTCACATGGAGCAAATGGGGATTGGCTGTCACATGGGAGACTCTCTGTACAAAATGCCTCGGGGCAGATAATCACCCCCCCCTCCCCCCACAGTGCTCACTACAGTAACGGTTCAAAGGTGAAGGACATTGCAACACATCTCAGCTCCAGTGAACACACGAGTCACACACATGAGCATCACGTGAACACACAGAGGAACCACATTCTAGCAACAGTGTTTTCTGAATATGTGAAATAGAAGCGAGTTCAGCCTAAAATCTAAAATAGTGATTGCCTTCAATTAGATTCCATTAATATGTATTAGATATTTTTCATTTTCTGTATCTTATTGAGGTCAGAAACCATGCAAAATATGTCATTATTGCTCATTTCATGCTGGAAAAGCCCAATGCGGACTAGCCTGCCCATGAATTATGATTACTGTATATTAGATGAATCTGCAGGACACAATTTATGCCAGGACTTAATTTTGTGCCAATGCAGGAAGCAGTGTGACATTTATGAAGCGTGACGAAAAGTATGGGTAATATATGACTTTGACACCCGAGCTTGGCTGTCTCTTCCTGTCTCAGAACAACAATTCATCTTTTCCATAACCTTTGAAGCCCGTTGTTTTAGTTGTTGCCGAAACATAACTGTAAGAATAATACATTTTGAGTTTAAAAAGTAACAAATAATAATCACTAAAAAACAATACATGTCCTCCAAACGATACAGGTCTACATAAGAGTGACATGACACTGTCATGAACATGTCAAACATTATAAACAAGTCATAATCGTTTATCACATTCACACACATCACACTTCTTTTAGTAAGTGTCATTCGGTTTTTGTCATGACAAGTTAGGGTTAGGGTTCCTGTGTCATGTCACTCTTATGTAGATACCTTCTAGTAAAGTGTAACCAATGTTTTTGTCAAAGTAGTTTGGTGGATTTGAAGAGAGTAGAGGAGTAGAGAGAGAACGGTTGCACGCCCATCACGTTGCATTGCCCATGTCCGTAGGCTTTTTTTTTCCGAATTAGAAACAAAAAATGAATGATTCAAGATTGAGAAAACCACCATACTTATACAGAAATTGCCCTTTCAAGGTGGCCGTTTTTTTTTTAACCCTACAGGCAAGTGATAAATAGTCATCCGGATGTGAACACAGAATGGGAGCTAGCGGAGGATGCTTGGAAATAACAGTGTCAGACCTGTGAAGTCAATATACATTCTGTATACACATATTTGATTCATCCCAATAAAAGAGAAAACAAATTAAAGTATTTCATGTGCACATAAACTCCTGTAGCCGCTTCTATAGGTTTGTTACTGTAAAGTCATACGTGTCTTTGAGGCACCTACGAGGATTGATATCGGCCTCTTGGGAGGATATTTACTTACCAAGGCCATTAGCTCCCCACATTTTCCCTGTGGGGATTTATTTAGTAAATTCACGGAGCCCAAACAGTCTCCTGTAGATTACACAGTCGGGAGCTTAAAATGACATGACAAAATATCTTGCTCTGTCACACCAAATTTCCCATTCCCACTTCCTTTAACTTTTTAACCTTGGGACTTGGACAAGCTTGGATCCACGTGCTTGGGAAAAAAAACTGCCGCAGGCGATAATTTATAATTACCGCAGGTTCTCAGCCCAGATGTTTTATCTTTTTTTGGGGGGGGGATGTGGGGTGGTTTTGCATAGAGAGGGCGGCGAAGAGGTATAGCTGCCATATTTGGCTGGTAGATAAATGTGACAAAATGGATAATCGGTGGCAACACACACACCTGTCATACACATTTCCATATGCTTGCTCCTGACAGGGATTAATAACGGTATCTAAATAGTGTAGTTGCTCCTGCAGGCAGCAGTTTGCACAGGCATACACACAATAAAGTTCTTGCTCTGAGAGCGAGGACTCTGTTTATTGAAACACATGTGTGGGACAAATATACACTTAAACAAAAAAAAACATGCTGTTCGAGTCTCGGCTTCAAGACTTTTGAAAAGCCACTAGAGGATGCAACCACAACAAAGGGCGTTAACAGAAGCCCAACAGTCTGCCACCAGGCCTGTGAGATAAAAAAAAAATATGTATATATATATATATATATACACTGGCCAGGAGCGGAACTGCTATCTGAAATTAAAATTTCATTTCCGGCTCCGAGAAGTATATAAGTCTGTAAAATATATGTTGATGATTTATTGGACACACAGAGCCGGTTGAGGGCTGTTAATCATATGCCATATATATATACCCGCCATATATAGAGCCATATAGTTGAAATATGAACGCCATAAAAAGGATGCAAGACGTATGGGAGAGTGGAAAAAACACCGAGTGATGTGAGAGCTTGTCTTTGATTGCAGGGAGGGAGGGAGTAAGGGAGGGAGGGATGGAGGGAGGGATGGATGGAGGGAGGGAGGGAGGGAGGGAGGAAGGAAGGAAAGGAGTTGGCAGTGAATCTCTTTGTCTCACCTCTCAGCCTTTTTTTTTTTATTTAATTTTTTTTTCTCCTCCCGTGCGAGCCAGATCTGCCCTTGCAGCTTTTATGTCATGCGTCATCTGCCCTCGCCGCGGATCGTCCCCTGTGCTGCTTCGGCTGCTCAACAGATGGCCATTTGGCTCATTAACTTTAATAAATCTAACATCAATTAGACCGGAGGTAATTGGGATGCCGCGAAGGTGATTGCAAGGTAGCGGCGCTGCATACGAAAGCCCTCGTCCCTTAATGAATGGCTCTCATCACGCACAAAATATGTGTGCGTGAGTGCCAAGAGGATGGCGTTAAAGCATTGGCAGTGCCAGGAAGGAAGGATGGATAGAGGGATGGACAGATGATTGAAGGGCATAAGAGACTTTGTCCTTTCTGACGTAATACATCACATCAGCTGACCTTGATGGGTTCATACTCTCCATCTGTGCTCAGACAAATTCTCTTTGTCCTCTTTTTTTTTTTTTTTTTGTTCTTTCTCCCACCTTCTCCTGTCATTTGCTCTGGAAATCCTGATAAGAAGCTCTTCTCTCAGCTCTTCACATAACAATACATCTCTCTCGCTGCCTATGTTCCGCCTCTCACCGTCTTTCCCCTTGAACTTTTTACTTCATTACTCCTTCCTGACCTTTGATATAGCTTTGAGCGATGAGCATCCTTTCACTGCCTCTGTGTGCATGTGTGCGTGCTTTTAAGCATCTACATACTTTATATGTGCATGATCTGTGCATGCCTAATCAAAAATGTGTTTATTCTGAGTGCAGTAGTTGCACGTATCATTGCTTTATTTTGCTGAACACGGCTTTTTCTGCATATACTTAACATGTGTGTATCTATGTATTAGCTGGCAGACAGCTATCATGTATCTGTCAGAGGGTTGTGCTGACTCAGCCAATCAGTGCTGCGCGTTTTCCACAAGAAGCAGATGCACCTGCCAGCCAGCCAGCCTGCCTGCTTGTCCCCGCTGCAAATGTAGAAAAATTGTGTTTGTCTAAACGCATACACAACATATGCCTCATTATGAATGCTTCAGTAACTTGTCTGGAAGAAAAGTGACCGTACTCACACACAATGCTCCCTTCTTTAATCTGAACAGATTGTATCGTGTGGATCGAGCTGCTCTAGGCTCCGCAGGTCTCCGCCTGAACTTGAGAGACGGAGTCGTCCCTTCATGTCCATAGAATTGGTCTGTCTGCTGAACAAAGCACATCTGCTGAGCTGCTGCCGTCAGAGAAAGCTGTCTAGTCTCACAGGTGTCTATGCACTCTGAGAAAAAAAACTCTGAGAAATGGGTTGTAGATACATGTACTATCTGTGTCAATTTAAGCATTAACTACGGTGGCCCTGAGAGGTCAACGCACTGCAAATTCAGAAAACATGCAAATTGACAAAATACGCACATAGATAAGGCAAGGGACTTCATTTCCGGTGGACCCCATGGTACCTTATTTCAGAAAAAAAAATATGTACGGTAGTGAACAATGGAGGCAAATATTGTTTGCGCCTGGATAGCTCACCTGGTAGAGTGTGCGCCCCATGTATTAAGGCTCAGACTTTGTCGCAGTGGCCGCAGGTTCAGACCTTGTCGCAGCGGCCGCAGGTTTGACTCCGACCCCCTCTCTCTCCCCTTTCACATCTTCAGCTGTCCTATATAATAAAATGCCCAAAAAATAATTTTAATTCTTTTTGTTGGGGGCTTGGATAGCTCACCTGGCAGAGCGTGTGCCCCCATTTGGTTTGACTCCAACCAGCAGCGCTTTGCTGCATGTCATACCCCCTCTCTTTCCCCTTTCAAGAAAAGCCTAAAATGCCCCAAAAATTATCAAATAAATAAAAAGAATAAAAAGTCTGTTTGTCGTAGTATCGCTTAATTTTGTGTAAAAATGCTCAGTAAACTACATTTCTCGTCTCGCACAATTTAAGTCACCTTGCTGGATGCTCGCTCGCTAGCTAGCTAGCTTAGATCTGTTCCACAACACATGTAACGTTATCTTACCTGATGTGATTTATCCAGTGTCTTTAATCAGCCGAGAAGCGAAAGAAAGAGCAAGAGCTATTGCTCGTGTGAGTAACGTACTTACGCCACTTTGCGGCGAGTAGCCTCATACTGAAGTCTTATACTTCAACTTCAAATATTTCAAATGTGGCTTTCTGCGTTCTATAAGTGCGGGGTTGCTAAAGACTCAGGGTATGTAGGATTGCTCGAAAAAACAAAAACCCGTGCATTTAAGGGTGGAGTGGTTTCTCTTTAGAAAATAGTGCACACTGTCCGCCTGCTTTGCTAGATGTTGTCCCAGTTTAGCTTCTGTCTCAGTGACACATAGTAACAGTTTTTAAGCTGCGTTGGGATTCTTTTCCAAGAATTCAATTCGCACATCCAACAATTCTTCTGTGCAGGTGTGCATTCCACACTCTGCTCTCACTATAGCATCACCATTGATTAAAGAAAACTAACGAACGTTTCGGTCCCTCTGGACCTTCGTCAAGCAATGGAAATACACTTGACAAGGTCCAGAGGGACCAAAATGTTGGTATAAAATTTGTGTTTCTGATTCAGTTTAGTTTTGCATCTGCAAAGCTGTTTTATTATTTTAAAGTACCACAATTAACCAAATCATGTAGGAAGAATCTTAGAGTTCATGATGCATTTAGTCTTTACTTAAAGAACTGAAACTGATGTGGGTTAAACCATTACACTTTTATCTTTGTTATCCTTTGATCAAAGTCCCTTTGAAAAAGGCACATCCTGTTTTCAGTAAAGCCAGAATATTGCACACTTGGGGGTGATTTTCTCCAATCTAAGACAGAGGATGGTGTGTAGGGAGATAGTAATTTCCCCTAAGCCTTCCTCTGTGTCCCATAACCAGCTCTAAATATGGGAGCGTGGTAACCTCACATTGGTCTTTAAAGTCTCGTTGCTGGCGTACCGTTTTTTTCCTGAGAGTGCAGCTGGTGCAGCAGGCGAGCAGCATCGTCTTGTCTTTGTGTAAATATCAGGGCCGGTCCCTCTGGGCAGCTGTATATGAGGATGATGGTGGGGGGGAGTTATGTGTGTTGAGTGTGGGGGTAGGGATGGAGGTTGGAGATGATAACCATTAACAAGGGACTAGCTGGGGTCAACCCTGATTTTATTAGACAACAGGAAATGGAATCAAGGTGGCAGGGGTTGCTTTCTTTGTTTGGGAAACTTATATGGATCCTATGTAGAGCTGAGCCCCCCCCCCCCCCTCATAGCTAGCTTCAGTTCCAGGAGCTTCTCTTACTCCATGGGTTTTCTCTTCCATCTGTCCCTCTCAAAAGAGAAAATGTTCCTTGACATTTCTGTCTATTTTCTAAGATGAATGTGTATGTAATACTTTACCAGATGGTAATATGCTAACGCCTGTCATTTTAACAAAGAGAAAAAGGTAAACGTTGTTAGAATCGGACAATGTATCTCACAAGTCAGTGTCAAAACATAAGGGAAACAAATCCATTGTTGTTGCTGAATTGCGGCCCTCATCTTATATTGTTCCACCGATTTAAAAGTTCTGGGGCTGTGCTCATTGATTCATTGGTTTCCTCAGTTGGCAAACATTCAAACCAATAGGAGTTTAGTAGGCGGGATTAAGAATGTAGATGTCATCCTCCTGTGCCAGAGGAAGGAAAATGTGATCATCGTATGTAGTCGATTTACAGAAATAACTTTGAAATCCGCACGTTTTCGTACAACGTGGAAAAAACTGCTCCTAGCAACCATAATTGCATCTTATATTTTAACTGAAAACTATGTTAACGGCAGTGATGCCAGGAACACGTTACTTAGTAACTTAGTAACTTAGTAACGCATTACTCTAATCTGACCACTTTGTTCAGTAACGAGTAATCTAACGCATTACTATTTCCAAACCAGTTATCAGATTAAAGTTACTTATCCAAGTCACTGTGCGTTAATATTTTTGTCATTTTCCTTATATAAAAATATATATATTTGCTTTCTTCTTGCGTCTCAGGGAGTGAAGTCACGTATGCGACAAGTCACGTTTTCAGCATGAGGACAGGTCACGTTTTCAGCATGAGTAGCTACAGTTGACGTGTACCATGCAGCGACACAAACGTAAACAACAATGGAGGGAGGAGAGAGATGCGCGTTTTCTAGCTGGAAATACAGTCACTATTTTGAGTTTGTGTCAGCTAAAGACGGCAATATTAAGGTTGGTTGTACACTCTGTGCTGGTGGCGACAAAGTGCTGTCAACGGTCGGCTGTCGGCTATATGTGTCTACACCATATGTTGTAGCCGAAATGCTGCCCTTAAACACGGTTGACTCGCTCTCTTTCGTGCCATAATGAACCAGATCCTTACTACTGGCAACACCGAGCTGCCTCACAGTAAACCGGTTGTCATTTTTATGTTGAGGCTGTGGGGGTGTCGTCGGCAGTTGCTGAATGTAACTAATAAAGTAACTTGTAATCTAACTAAGTTACTTTTAAAATCAAGTAATCTGTAAAGTAACTAAGTTACTTTTTCAAAGTAACTGTGGCAACACTGGTTAACGGGAACACATTTGTCATTGTCTCATTTACCGGATAATCGGATGTCCCACACCTTGCAAAAATCAGTTCATTTTGGGAAACAACAAAAACTAGCAAGCTACATGCTGAAAATGTTTTGAAGAAAATGTGGATCATGCAACAAGGCAGGCCTGCTTGGTTCTTTCGGTGAATGATTGTAAAGATTTACAAAGAATATGTTTACAGCATCTCCTCTCTAACTGGGACGTTTTGGGACCGATTGATGGGATTGCTGTGGACTAAGTACACACGGAGATACACTGGTAAGAGCTAATGACCATTAACCATGTATTAGCTAATTTAAATAGCTCACGTTACTGTATTGTGTCAACAGTTAACTTTATTTAATATTTTATGTAGCATTTTCTTGTGCGTGGTCCAAATGTTCCACCAAAAACAAGTTCCTTCCCAAGACTATTTTGCAGACCCACCGTCGCTGCGCCCGGAGTCAAACGCTTGTGATTGGTTTAAAGAAATATAAACTCTATCCCACAATGCATCTATGGAGGGGACAGACCTTACTCTGCAGTACTGTGGAGATAGGTCTGGCAAGGGAGACTGCTCACTGCTGATTGGATTGAAATAAAAACTTTCCCTTAACAGAAAAAGGCCAACATCACTCAACATCATATTGTACAGTTTCCGCCATTCTTAATCTGATTATCAGGCTAGGATGTAGGTTCTAAAATCTCGTTGTGAAACCCCATTTAATTTTCATCACTTCACATCCCTGCCCTGCCTTGTTAATTAGTGTTCATTTCATGGTGTCATGAAAGAGAGTTAACGTTAAATCTCATCACACATTTCATACAACTTTCAAACAGACAAACAAAAAAGGATTACCATTATAAACATGCAGCCATATGTTAATAATATTTTAAATACAATATTTCGAAACTTAAAGTATCCCTAAAGGGCCTCCGAACAACATGTGATGTCTTTATTATTATATCACAACACTGAGAGAATGGGCAGCTGTTAGAAGACACTCACATTTCATTCTGCCTCTAAACAAATAATAAGATGCATGATCCACTTGTCTATTCATGTCTTTCTGTTATTATAGTGTGTGGTATGAAACTTGTCCTGCATATATTTCTGCATATTTCTATTTTTCTGTGCAAATCTGTAGACATACAGTGTGTGTGTGTGTGTGTGTGTGTGTGTGTGTGTGTGTGTGTGTGACACACACATTATATGTATGAAGACATCCACTTGGGAAATAAAGCAACAGTAGTGATGCTTTTAGGGCTCATATTACATAAGTCAGCTGAGAGGGATGGATTACTGCAACAAAGACAAACGCCTGCAGAGACACAACGATGAGCACTAAACACAGAAACCAAAGACATTAACGTCGTCAAACTGAAACCTAATAAAGACAAAGGACATTTTTTCAGTCCGGACCAAAGTGGTAGTTGGACCAAAAGTGTGTGTGTGTGCGTGTGCGGCATATGACGTTTTCAGTCATTTGCCTAAAAACATCCCAGGAGGGAAAACATTGCATTCTATACCTGTATTTCATCCCCCTTTAATATTAACCCTTGTATTGCTTCTCTTACAACGCTTGCTTTTTGTAGCTTAGCCTTTCTAGCATTTTGCAACCAACCTGTCCAATTCATCAGCAAGCACTTTTGCAGTGAACTTAACTGAAGTTACCCGTTTTTCAGTTTGAGCTTCAATACGCTACTCGCACTGCTGGGTTTACCAGCGCCAACTTTACGCACACCAGTCCCGGTCATTATTTCCAACAGTTTTTCCAGTTTTATGGAAATTAGGCCAGTAGTTTTTCCGTAATCCTGCTGACGGACAAACAAACCAAACTGAAAACATAACCCTGGCGGAGGTAATAAATGTGTTACCTGCCTTATCTCAACACACATCCAGTCAGATATTAAACTCCTCCAACTGTCTTCTCCCAGCTAATGGCTCCGCGGGAGGATTTTTCTCTTCTTCCGCGTGTTGACCCACAAATTATCTTTGTTTGTTTTGGTCATGATGCTGCAGTGGTGGCAGTTCCCCTCCCCTCCTCAGAGACATGGACCCCAGAGGGCTGTTAGTTCAGTTATCTGTTGTTGTCTTTTGAAGAGAACCAAGTTTTACTGCTCGGTGTTTGTGTGTGTGTATCCCCCCCTGGATTGGGTAGAGCCGGTTAGGTGAGGTTTTGATTCAATGTGGAAACCTCAGTGGGGATAGAAAAGGCCACTAAAGTGGTGAGGGAGTAAATCAGGAGGATAGGGATGAAAAGATACGAGGGAAGAAGAAATACAGTCAGTTAGGCAGGTGGATCCTGGTTTGTCTCCTGAGAGAGATTCCCTTACACTGTGGAGTGTGTGTGTGTGTGTGTGTGTGTGTGTGTGTGTGTGTGTGTGTGTGTGTGTGTGCCCGCACTAGGGGTTGCATGACCTCAGATCTTTTTAAAGTCGACTCTGATGTGATGATGAGTTCACGCCGACTTGTCGCTTATGATGTCATTGTCATTTGCCTAAAAACATCCCAGGAGGGAAAACATTGCATTCTATACCTGTATTTCACCCCCCTTTAATATCAACCCTTGTATTGCTTCTCTTACGACGCTTGCTTAGTGTAGCTTAGCCTTTCTAGCATTTTGCAACCTGTCCAATTCATCAACATTTGCAGCGAGCTTAACTGAAGTTACCCGTTTTTCAGTTTGCGCTTCAACACGCTACTCGCACTGCTGGGTTTACCAGCGCCAACTTTACGCACACCAGTCCCGGTCATTATGTCCGACGCTGCATCGCACATCTCCATGACAGTCAGTTAATCAAAAGTTTGCCGTAAACAAACACTCAGTGCTGACTCTATTGTCCGTAATTGTTGGCGACCAATGCATTGGGTTTATGCCTAGTTACGTGTGCACGCAATTTAAATGGTCATTAACTGTAGCGCGACTCATACCTCCTACGTTGGACCCCGTGCTGTATCCCAGTGATCCGATGCTGGACAGCCTGTAACGTTAGCATTAGCACATTGCTTCGGCGTGTCTTTGCACACAGTTGACTGAAAACGTCCTTCAGCCTAGCAGAAATACAAAGAGCTAGAGGCAGCTCTTCCCGTCCTCTCGCGCCACCTCCTTTTTCATCCCAAACATTCCGTGGCATTCAAATTAAGTTCCAAATGAGCTGGGATTTTGACTTATTTTGGCAGGGACAGTGCTACAGGTCTATGTTGTTAGTGACAAAACTACATGATCAGCGACTAGACAACTTTACATGGAGTTTTGAGCTTGAAGTTGACAAGTCACTGATCATGTCTGTGCAATGTGTGTGTGTGTGTGCGCGTGGACTAAATGGACTATACACAATACGCAATACAGTAAAACCAGGGAACCAGCTAAAGTTTAGACATACAGTATATGGACACTGTCCAAAATATCCTCACGCTCCAAAACATGCATTACTCTCCAAAAAATGTCCACACCTTCAAAAATGTCCATGCATCAATTTTCATCAGCTTATCCAGAAGTATTCCAAATGAATGTCTGTCCAAATGTGTCCTCTCTGAAAAATGTCTTCATTTCCCCCAGATTTCATGCCTTTTCAATATGTGCCCACTTTCCAAAAAAAGATCCACCCATTCTACAAAATGATGTTTGGACTTTCCAAAAAATAAAAAAGCAAAAAACATCTTGTCTTAATACTTTCCAAAAAAATGTCTAAATGTCTAAGATGTCCTGACAGTCAAGGTCCCACACTCACAAAGACACATACACATGCTGCCTCTTCTCATCTCAGTGCGGGTCAAATAATCAGTATATGTTACACAGCAGAGTCATTAACATGGATAGATAGCCAGAATAAACTATATGAATGTGATTGTGATACATGAGGAGCCCCAGGGGTGTGTGGGTGCGTTTGTGTGCGTGTGTGTGCGTGCGTGCGTGTGTGTGTGTGTGTGTGTGTGTGTGTGTGTGTGTGTGCTTGTTTATATATACATACCAACATAGACCCCCCTCATGCCTCTCTGTCCCATCACAGAAACACAACCTGCCTATTTGCATGCTCACTGACTGTAAAATTGCAAACTCCTACGGAATCAACTCTTAACTAAACACGTCTAATGATTTTACATTAGAATCTGATTGTTGGGGCTTTTTTTTCATCTTCTGGGGAGTTTAGTTTGGGGATCTGGGGCTTCAGGGACTGGAGGACTGCCTGTAAGCTATTACAGAAACCAAATGAAACCCTGAGACGTAGAGAGAGAGAGAAAAACCTTGAATAGGTGAATAGAGGTTTTGTATGGATGTGGATGTCTTTGTCACAATGTTTGTGTGTTTGTGTTTCATGCAGAGACATTTGGGATTATGCAGGTACCTGTAGGAGGTTATAGATAATGGGAATCCCTTCCCCCCCTCAGAAGTCTTATCCTCTGTCACTTCTATTGTCCTTGTTGTGTTCGAAACTATTTGAATTTGTTATTCGATGCTTAACAAAGAGCCTCATTTCAATCCAACAGCTGGAACAAAGAAACTGGTTCACAGCAGCAGACTTGAATGGTGGGGTGTCCTTTCCATGCGAGCCCCTAGGGGGCACTGTAGGACATTTTTCTGCATAGCACAAAGGATAACAAGATTATAGAAGTATCCTATAGAGTCTATATGATGCAGAGAGAGAACAAAAGAAAATCAGAGGCATTCAAACTCTTTTCCTTTCTTCGCCTTCACAACTCATTACTTCTCTTTGCTGAAAAACATCCTCTTGAGAGCTGAGACAAAATTCAAAGTTTAGCATTGTTTCTCAGTTTGCAAGGAGTGACAGACAAAGGGCCTTTTGACCTTGTCCCTGTGCTGCATGTATGGGAATAGTAGAATACCAATACAAATAATTAGCTGTACCTTCCTTTCTCTCTCTCATCTTTTTGCGCAGGTTATGCTTCGGTATTAGCATTAGTCTGAAAAGTATTGACATGCTGTTTGAGCTGAAGGACGGACATCTCTAGGGTTATATGGGAGGAGAAGAATAAGCAACTCCAGAGCAGAGTTTACCTTGAACATGTAAAGAAATTAGAAATATAAAAGAAAATACATGACCATGGCTCTTTATCAAACCTACTACATGAATGTTCCATGAACAAAGATATTCTACATATGCTGTTTATGGGAAATGTGAAGTTTGAAGGACATCTTTGTGTGTCTCCAGGTGGTGTGCTCTTCATCGTGCTGCTACTGTGGTCAACTGTCACTGTTCCACCATTAGTAACACTTTCCCAGAGCGTAAAAAAAAAAATTAAAGTCTTTGGAACAGGCCAGTGGGTCACTAAAGCCCCAATTCCCACTGGACAAAAAACCCACCAACTCCCACTAACATCTGGCTTTTGTCTTTGGTGTGAAAGGTTACAATTTTCATTCATTCTCGGATATTCATTATCAGATTGAGGCCAGGTTTGACCGAGCTCGACATTGAATGGTAAATTCATCGTAAATAAAAAAAACAAAACAGGGAGGCTACGTTGAACCTGGCTCCTCACCAATCACATGCCTCAGACCAGATGCGTAACTATGGTAACTACACGTACGCAGCGGTGCCAGCCGGCGTCAGCTAACAGTAAATTATAGTGGCAAGACTACACAATGTATGCCGATCTTGAGTTTTTTGTAAAAAAAATTAGTTCACTGAACTTGGTTTTGTCGCATTGCATTTCTGAATTCATTTTCCACAACTAGCACTCAGCAACAAACACAAATCAACAGAGAACCCTGTTATGTAACATTATCTAACAAGTGTAGGCTCTGTTGTAAAGGCTAACGGTGCTCGGTTAGCACAATGACAGCATGTAAAGCACAGTCGAAACGATATGTCATAAACGGAGTAACATAGTGTTAGCCACGATGCTAACGGCATTGATAACCAAACCACACGGTGCTACTATTACTACTACTAGTATCACAACTATTTTAGGGGTTTATAAGCAACCTGTTTTCTTACACATGTCCCGTTAATGAGTCGATGCGGATTCTGACAGCTGGATTAACATTAGCTGTCTACGTGAGGCTCGCAGCTGAGGTCCTATAACGTTAACGTTAAGCCGCGATGCAGTTAGGAAAACAAGAACGAGCTAATTAATGACAACCGAAGCATTTTGACTTGGTCAATTTCAATTTTGTTAATTCATGTTAAAACAGTACTACTAACGTAACTCAACCTCTCTACCGTAAAGTTAGCTCCGTGCCCTGAGATATGACAATGTCTTGTGTTGACTTTTTTATTGACTAGTGGATGTGTGAAACACAGTTTTTATGTGGTGCTGGTGCATAAAAATGACAAATAAAGGAATCTTGAATCTTGTGTTACTCACTCCCGCTTACTTTATTGTACATCAGAAGTGACGTGACAAAAGCATTTCGTTTTGACATGCGGGTAGGCGTGAGATGGGTGAGATTTGCTGACGTTGGACAACACATTTATAAAAAATACACATTTGAATAGTAATTTCAGCATTTGATTAGTATCGAATGTTATGTGATACTTTTCGACTTACATTCGACTTCCGGAATTCGTTTCAACAGCAATCATTATGTAACCATAATTCAATATGATCTCCATGCTAAGCTCACTGGCTTCCTCGGTAAAATGTGTCACGCACCGCCACTGACTAGAACACAGGAGTTATCACTTACATTATGATTGTACTTGGACCCACTCTGTGTGATATGTGTATGTGATTATTACGGCTGACATGGAAGTTGCACATCCCTGCAAAAACACTGTGTGTGTGTGTGTGTGTGTGTGTGTGTGTGTGTGTGTGATAGCATTATGAAGCCAACAACTCAACCTCAGTACAGTTGTCAAATGCCTAAGAAGATATATTTATGATGTAAATTTGCATCAATGCAAACTCTTTAAATGCATATATAAATGTGTGCACAGATACATTACGTGCGGTATTGTACTGTATGTCTGAATATATGTATTTGTGTGTGCTTATGTTTGCTTCTCATTTTGAATAATACATTTAGAAGCAGAAATAGTTGCCGGTGATTTAGCTGTAGCTGTAATATATTTGTTTGATCTTACCAACGCATATCAAAGAGATCTGTCAGAACTCCCCTCTCGGGCTGAAACACAGCTACGCTGTTTGTGTGTGTGTCTGTGTGTTTGTGTTTGTGTGTCTGTGTCTGTGTGTGTGTCTGTGTGTGTGTGTGTGTGTGTTTGTTGATGCATGTGTTCATTTATCAGTGAGCTCCTACAAGTGTACTCACACTGTCCCCGGATTCACTGTCTCTAGAGAACTCTCATTCTGACTACAGTACTTCTGAAAGTACATTTACTTACATACAAAGTTTAGGTTCTGGTACTCTACTTGTACGATTTCCTTTTAAGAGACTCTACTTCTTCTTCAACTCTCTACTTTTCCTACATGCCAGAGGGACATATTCTACACTTTACTCCACTCAATAGTCTTTAATAGTGATTAAACAGAAAATGAAGGTGTGCAACAACTCAACACTTCTGTAGTTACCATCCTCCCCAGAGAAACAACAGCATAGATCATTTCTTCACCCACTACACACACAAACATTTATATAATTACTGAATTGAACACTGCTGTCCGTGGATAAATTGTACAAGAACAGATGAAACACCTCTTATGCTTGTATGTTGGCTACTGTCTTTAACTAAATGGAAAGAAGCAATCCATCATTATACAAGCAAGATTCTGCTTAATGACACTGGTAGTGATACTGGTAGGACTTAGCATTTAATCACACTTATCCGCCAGTTAAAATCATGGACATTGCTTTTGTGCAATGAAGTGGTCTGAGCAAGTAGAAAGAAACCACTCAAACTATATTTTTATATAATACTTTTTGTATATTTTTCCTATGTCTATTTAATGTGTATTTGTGTTATTCTAATGTGTGTGAATTTTTCTTGTGAGCTGCTGTAACAAAGGAATTCCCCCATTGTGGGATTACTGAAGTATCTTATCTTATTTCACCTTCTTCCATTTTGCTGCATGGATGGCACTGTTGGTCAGTCGTTCCACTACTTTAGTCCAGACTGGAATATCTCAAAAACTATTGGAATTGATTGCAACGCAGCAGACCTGCTAAGTTGTATGTTTGATATGCTTGTTGTATGCTTGATATATAAATAAATTAGAATTGACTTCAGGGTAATTTTATCCTTCAACTGCTCATGGAGCATGAACATCAATTTTAAAATCACATCAACAAATGACGTTAAAATGCGTCCCGCAGTTGTTGAATTAGCTGGCTGTAGTCGGTTAATCAGATCAACTGACCACATGTCACTAATGGCCAGAGGCGGCTTGTCAATAGAGGGCGCTGGGGCACCGCCCCCATCAAAATTCCATAAATATAAATGTATACAAAAATGATATAAAAATGAAATAAAAAATGAAAAATAAAATAGTTTACTCATAACTGGTAGTAAGAGCCTCAGCATTTAATACAAACTGGCTTTAATCGGTTAACTATTTTCTATGTTTCAATATGTTTCCTCCGGTTTCTTGGCTGCAGCATAGGGCTGAAGGGACGCCGGACAAATGGATGTGTATGTGAGTCCTTAAACTTTCGGCAAGCATGTGACCTGAAGCTGGTCTCTAATTGGTTTCTTAAAAATTCTCCTCCGGACGCACCTCGCTGCGTCCCTGACGAATCAGAATTGGAGACATGTTATTTTATCCAATCTGATTGGTTCTCAACACCTGTCATTCAACTCTTCCCCCGGCCCCTTCTGGAGAGAGAAGGTGGACACAATAGTAGCGCCAGCAGGTAGCTCTTGTGTTGCTGAAATGGTCTAACCACTTTGATTAAAGTAGGAAACTAGCAACAATAAACAAGGAGAGGTTCGTGAAAGAGAAGTTATACAACGTCGTGGAGCTGCCGACCCCGTCCAAACGGCGTGTGAATTGAATATTCCGGTGAGTTATCTTAGCTGCTAGCTAGCTAACAGCAAATTACTACTATCGGTGTTGATAACCTTGAGAATTGTTGCTTGATTTGTGTTTTAAAGCCAGTCGGAATAAGCTACTAACCTGATGAACCTGATAAAAGGGTATGGTTAATATTGAAATTGTTGTTGTAAATTTCAACTTAGCTGTTGGTTAATTCAGCTAGACACGTATGTATTTTCCGTCCTTTAGTTGTGACTGCTATGTTTTCTATAAGCTAGTCAATTAAGATGGACAAATAACATTGAGTTTAAGCTAAAATGTTTAAGTGAAATGTGGTTAAAATGTGTAGTATGTAAGAATATTTTGTATCTTGAGGAGAAACACAAGTGAACTGTTACGATGGACAACTGAGTGATTATTCTTCGTTTTGTGCAGGCTGTTTTTTTGGTGAGACTCTACTGGGAGACAGAACTGTGCTGCTCAAGTCACCGCCGTCATACTGCCTCCTGGTTTTCATCGTCATCACCACCATCTTCTTACCGCTCACTAGACCTTCGCCATCATCATCTCCGCTACTCACAGGATTTTCACGTTGTTTCCATACTCTATTCTCTGAGGAGCCAGGATGGACAGTTTTACCTGCTAAGGGTGGTGGTAGGAACTTGAGTGCACTCAAACTAATGAAACAGGGTTGAACAAACAGACTGATTTAGTATTCCCCTGGTTATCTCTATGAAATAAGAGATCTCAGTTTTTGGTTAATTTGGTTTTATATTTTTATTTTCTTTGTCAGGTTTTTGATATTTAAGTTGTGGTTTGAGTACATTGGGTTTGAACCTAATTGGCCTATCTACCAAACTGATTTTGATTACCATACTGAATCATTTAGTTTAGCCATGCTAGACTTCTGGTAAAAGATTATTTTGCATAATCTCAAGTTTTAAAGTAGTACTGGTCGTGGGTGCAATTTGTTTCTTGCCCAAGCTACGAGTTAAATGAAGACAGGAAAAGAAATAACCCTACAGTTAAGTTAAGTTACTCTGTTGTGAGTTTAAAAAAAACTCAGTGAGTCACTATCTTATTATGTTTGTAACTTGAATCTTGAAAGCTCTTTTTAAATACATAGTTGTTTAAATAAAGTTGTGCTGGTTGTTTTGCCCAGTTTCAAAGTACTGCTTTGTATTTATTTGCCCCCCCCACCACCACCACCACCAAAAATAAGTGCCCCCCCAAAAATAATTATCACCAGCCGCCACTGCTAGTGGCTCCAAAAAACATAAATAACTGTAGGCAAATAAGCGATTTTATCCTAAAATGTTAATTTGCTTCTGCAAATCCAAAGCCACAGTTCCACCAACAAAGACAACCAGTTAGAAAAAGCTCAAACTAATGAAGTATACAGTACATTTGAATAATGCAGCAATGCAGGGTTTAATAGATAGTTATAGGGATATTTTGCAGTTGTAAGATCCTTGTTGGCTGCTCTAAACCCTTTGTGGTGTTCATGCATTTTCCAAGTGCCCGCAAGAACCTTTTAAACCCTCCTGCCTACAGTTAAACTATTAATAAAATAGCACACTCCTTGGGCGGGATTTTAATTGGCTGTGAAGCAACTCCCCCAAATGTACATGCAAATGACTACTTTGGTGGGGGAAACAATATTCAGCGGGTTGAGAAACGTCACCTGTTAGGATGCCACTGGGATTTCCCCGCAACGCGATTCAAATCGAACGTTAGCTTTATTCCTCCGTTTCCCTGCCTGAGTGCCTGCAGCGAGTTTTGGAAACACTGTGTTTTCAGTGACAGCAGCTAACAAGGGGGGCCTTGGTAGCCGCCACTGCTCCATGCTCTGCCTGCCTGTACATAGGGGAGCACCTGGGGTCATGGATGAATATTTAAAACCACTTTCATATCAAATTAGATGTGACCTTGGAGTACACAGGCTTGTGCCCGATGAAGCCTAAAAAGATCCCAATTTGCTTTCAAAGGCCTCCTCTGTCATACAAATGCCTGGGAGGGATTCCTAATGCATGACAAATTATAGAAACATCTCTGCAACCCCCCAAACCCCTTTTTTTCTGTTTCCCCATCTCTTTTAAACTATACTCTGCAGAGAAATAAAACATTGTGTGAAGAATATGAAAAGAAAAGGATGGAGGGGGAGGTTCAAGTGATGGAGTTAAAGGTTTGAAATGATGATGGAGGCCTTGGTGTGTGTGTGTGTGTGTGGGCAATGGTGGAAAATAGCAAGTAGATACTGTGGCATCAGTATATGTACTGTGCTTAAGCATGCATTAAGATCGTTTTCATCACATTTTCTTTGTTGATAGAATACTCACCATATATACAGTACATTTAAACGTACACCTCTCCTTGTCTTTATGGAGACTGCATTTTGAAAAGATGGTGGTCAAAACCCAGTCCTTGTTTTGTGCAAAAATGCAGTACAAAGCTCATCCAAGACTCGCAAGCACTCAGACAGCACTTGGACAGCAAGGAAACACTGTCTGTAGATGCACAAGGAGGGAATTTCATGCTTAAAATTTTGGACAATACCCACTTGATAGGATAACTCAGACTGAAGCCTCATACTGTAACTTCCAAATGCCTTTTTTTGCATGGACTGTGGATTTTGTCCCCCATCTCTTACAGTGTTCTCAATGTTTGGAGAGGAAGAATGCTTATTGTGACTAATAACTCCTCCAATTAACATGCGTATGGCATATGAGAAATGTATAAAGATAGACTTGAGAAATATTCCATTTAAGAACAATTTGAGTTGTAAGCAAGTAGTAAGTGTCACATTAACACATGACAGTATACAGAGTCCTTACTTTTAAAAGCAACAGCCCAATTGCAGGGATGCATAAAAAGCATGTAGCATGGTAATAAGGTAATATTTCAGGGTCTTAAGACTCAAGATGCAATAACTTGGCATATAAAGGCATAAAGATGTTCTTCAAAAAACTATGTTTCAGTCTTGTGATAGTGTTTCGTGTTGCTTAACGTTTAGCAATGTGTTATTGAGCTGCTAACCCACTGGAAGAGAAGTCCATGAAGCATTTTATGTGGATTGGCTGCTGTGGGCACTTGCAGCTGTTCAAAAGACAACAAGTTCTCCAAACCATACGACCATTGTTTATTCCTACCCTCTAATACAACCCACAGGATTGTTTTTCATCCTCATATCTAAACTAAAGTTGTGAAACGGTCACAGTTTGGTTATGTTTAGGCTAGTTTCGCTTTGCCAGACCATCCACATGCTGCGGAGCGGAGGAGGGTCTGGCTAGTCCACACAGCATTCTGGGATGGGAGAAAAACGTGCTGTGATTTATTGGCATTTCTTTAAACCAATCACAATCGTCACGGGCAGTGCTAAGCTGCGCACGGAGCCGCTGTTAAAGCGTAACTCTTGCCAAAATGCAACCTAGGGTCTTTTTGTGAATGTACCCGAGTCAAACTTTTGTTTAAAAGCATATTTAGGACGGAAGCACCACTTTTAAGATTTACCGTATTTTCGATTTTCGGTCAAATTGCCTTTTGAATGGGAGTGATAGGGGCACTTTTATGCTAGCCTCAAAATAGCTATTTTTAAAACACTAAAAAGGCTCAACATGAAACTTTGCTCGAAGTATCACCACCTTGACGAAAGCATTGACAACATTGTTTGTGTATCCAGAGTTTACTAAAAAAGGTTTTGAACAACTCACCGTAGCTCTTGTTGTTTCCGGCCGCAGCCATCTTATCAGTCAAAAACAGTTGATTTCCGAATGCAACGTAACAGGGAGGAGAGTAAAGATGGAAAGCTCCTAAAGCTTAGTTCCATATAAATGCACGGATAATTTGTTGTTTTGTCATTAGTGAAAAACAATATTGACCTTGTAGTTGAAAAAGGAGCCTCTTATAAGAATGACATTTCCTCCTATGGAGTCCGTTCATTCGCATTTGGATATCGACTCGTTTTGACTGCCGAGGTGGTAGCGGCCGGAAACAACAAGAGCTACGGTGAGTTGTTCAAAAACCTTTCTTTTTAGTAAACTCTGGGTACACAAACAATGTTGTCAACGCTTTCGTTAAGGTGTAGAGCCCCTGGTGATACTTCGAGCAAAGTTTCATGTTGTGTCGAGCCTTCTTAGTGTTTTAAAAATAGCTATTTTGAGGCTAGCATAAAAGTGCCCTTAGCCCTCCCATTCAAAAGGCCATTTGACCGAAAAACTAAAATACGGTAATTCTTAAAAGTGGTGCTTCCGGCCTGAATATGCTTTTAAACGAAACTTTGACTCGGGTACATTCACAAAAAGACCCTAGGTTGCATTTTGGTGAGAGTTACGCTTTAAATGCCAACAGAAAACTCTGATTGGACAGATAGTCTAGCTAGCTGTCTGGATTTACCCTGCAGAGATCTGAGGAGCAGTTAACCATAGTCCTCAGAAATCCTCTGGAGTTTAGAACGCCAACACAAAGAAAGCGGAAGGTAACGGACATCGGCGAAAATACATGTATCTGGCGCACCAGAGTAATCCCGGAAGTGGAACGTCAAGGTAATAGACTATGTTTAGACGTGGAAACTACCATTGTGGTTTGGGTTCAAATCAGACGTTACTTCACTTCCAGGTACGCACGTGACGCAGAACGTAAAACTGCTCAGTTTGTTCTGGAAAGTAAAAAACAGAAAAACTTTCAGTTTACGTTACATGAACCACGGTCTCCTGGGTGAAAGTCCTGTGTTTGTTTAACCCATCCATCCCCCCAACCTGCCTCCTTACACTGAACTTGGCACTCTTTTATTTGTCACATTACTTTGTTTTGCTCCCGTCATAACTACTACCGCCACTAGAGGGCCTGCCATTATAAACGTAAATATGAGACGTAATTGCTGCTTAAACAAACAACCTACGAGAGTGTTTTTCGGGGGAGGACAGTCTCTCCAAAGAACATAACTGTGGCACAACCACTGCTAACCCGTCCACCACACTCAACACATAATGAGTATCTTAAGTTTAACTGCAGTATTTTCAAGTGCATCTTTTTCTTCTTTCTCTTGGCTTTAATTAGATTTCAAATGCTAATTGTTGCTGCTCAGCCATTTGTCTCTTCAGGATGGCAGTGAAACTCTTAAAATCCTTTTAGTTAAACACGCTGATTGCATTACATATATTAAAAAAGTAGCCTAGGCATGGTACAGTAGCCAGGTTTCTGAAGGGTTGATGCACTACTAGACATATTTACATACTTGTACTGTGTATTTCTGCACGTTCTATTTTCCTTGCATATACTGTACTGTGTTATTATCGATGTGAAAGCCCACTATCCAGTCTAAAGTACCCTGCAGAAGGGATGTATTGCAGGGGAGCTGGGGGCAGGCCTGATGTATTTCCTGCACTGGAAAGGTTAAGAGGCTACTGGTTAATTTGTGGCAGTTCACGTGAACCAGAGTGTGATGGCTCTGCAGGATGACCAGAGGCTGTTGGACGCATGGGACCGTGTGTGTGTGTGTGTGTGTGTGATTAAGAGTGTGAGTGTAAGAATGAAGGCAGAGCAGCGGCTGTTGAGACTCTATTTCTCTCCATTTGTCTCCTTAACGGCCTCGCCTCAGGCCACCGCTGCAGAATGGATTGTACATTCTGACAGAGCCCCTTCTTGCTGAATGTGTGTGTGTGTGTGTGTGTGTGTGTGTGTGTGTGTGTGTGTGTGTGTGTGTGTGTGTGTTTTAATGCAGCAATGTCGTGGTAATATTTTATTTCAACACTACATCTTCGGCTCACAGGAGAGTGTGTCTTATCCCATTGTGTGTGTGTGTGTTGGTGTGTGTATATGCGTGCGTGCGTGTTTCCCCAGCTTTGCTTTTAAGTATCAAACTAGTCTTGACGCTTTGTTTTGTTTTGAGTTCAAATGCTTTACATGAATTGATTACCCAATGGCAATTAACCCACAACAGAACACGGAGAGTGTGTGTATATACTTCGGTTTTGTGACATTACTAGCCACGTGTGTGTGTTGTACTTAGTTGGCTTGAACTATAGCAGTTAGTTAGCAGGCAGTTAGTTAGCGGTATCCGATGTCCAAGATTATACCGTCCGAGTTGCACATTCCACGATTTTAACTGGTTCCAGAGGCGAACCATTATTTTAAATCCATTACAATTGTGAAATTACAAATTGTTGACTATTATCTCCCTTATATATTCTGTTCTATGGATTGGTAGGGAGAAACAATAGACTGCAGTTTTTTAATTAGAAGATAAAGACAGTGATTTCGGGAATAGGGAGTTTGATCGGTAACCTGCATGATTAACACGTGTGAAAGGGAACAAAGGACTGTGATAAAACAATACTCTGCCCCTATGTTTTTCCGAAAGGTGGCTTCACCTCGTGGTCAAATCCGGCTCGAGGGCACCCATCAGCCAATATTGCACTGAGCAGCAGATGGCCGGGCCACAGACTATTTGCTCAGCAATTTCATGGAGTCATATTCTCAAAGCACTCTGATCGTTATTGGCTTCTGACTAACAGTCCAACAGGATACATGCTGCTGTTCTCTGGGTCTCTGTGCTTGTATGTGTGTGTTCTTGTGTGCAGGTGAATACTCTAAGCAACTGTAAATCAACAATGGCTCATTAGTGTTGATTCCCCAACAGGGAAACCTAGTGATCATTCAGATTCTTGCCAGAGGTGTACAAAATAGACAGACAACGCTGTGATATTGACAATCGGCCTGCACTATCTGTTTTCAACATTTGTGTCATAGAAGGGGAGTTGGGGGGGTGGTGGGTGGGGGTTGAAGAACGAAAGTTAATAGAAAAGGAGAGGTGGAAAGAAATAAAGGAAGATATATAGAGGAGAAATGAAATTTCCTCTGAGGGGAAAAAAGGAAATTGGTGTGTTGAGGTGAAAATGATTGAGCCTTGACCTTGGCTTGAGGGGTATGGGGGGCGTGACCTTGTTTTAATTTAGGAAAGTGTGTGTGTGTGTGTGTGTGTGTGTGTGTGTGTGTGTGTGTGTGTGTGACTGAAGCAGCCATAATAAAATGCCCTCAGCAGTTATACCACCTGTGGCCTCTAAAAAATTCAATCATGTTTCTTCCTGTAAAATCCAAACATGACATGTGGCTTCTTTGCTGGTATGTCATAGCATAGAAGCTAAGGAAATTTCCATTTCACTTGGATCTTAAGACCCCTGATCATCTTTTTTTCTAATTGTATTCCTAACCTAAACTATAACTACTGCGTGCTATTAACCTTGTGGAGACCTCTTTTTTTTATTTTAGAAGGTAAGTCCCCAGATTGTCATGAAAACCTATAGTGCTCACACACCGATGACAGGTGTACATTAAAATCATACATTTGGACACCTTAAACAGGTGTCCAAATGTTTTAATCAGTGTTCTACATCAGTCCTTAGCCTGTGAAGTCCTGTGAATCAAAAACAATATAATAAAATAATAGAGAGGGTGATATGGTGAGATACTTTACTGTTCCTGTGGGGAAAATTGAAATCACAGTCCTGCTGATCCACCATAATTACAAACTACCATAAAACTACAGAAAAAAAATCAGCGGCCAACCATCCAATCAATAACATTTTCAAGAATACTGAACCCAAGCTGTGAATGTACGTGAATTTTTCTCTGATGAGCAGGCAGGTGGCACCTTGAATGGCAGCCTCGGCCACCGGTGTATGAATGTGTGTGTGTGAATGTGTTGAAGGGTGCCTGTTGCGTTAAGCTGTTTGAGTTGTTGCTAGGACTAGAAAAGCTATAGAAATGCAATCTACCTACCATTTGTCTGTTTTTAACATGACTAACACTACTTTTTAGAAATGGCGGCTGTATGTGTTGGCTCATGTCATTTCAGCCAGTCACCGTACCCTTAAGTCACTCAAGGTTCCTCTTGTGCTAGCAGGGGGGGACCTACTCTGAAATAAGAGTTTAAAACAGCCTATCAAAACAGTGTTCTAGAGAACTAATAAAAGTTCACAAACAAACATGCCTCTGGTCCAAATACGCTTACTGTTTCTCATACCATGTTTTTAGTATAAGAGTGAAAGTGTGTTTGTGTGTTTGATAAGGTTAGTCAGTTAAAGGCTGATAGTCTCAATCACTACCATTTCTACAAGCAGTTTAATATACATGACTTCTGAAAACAATAGTTAAATACATATGCAGGACCCTGACTCCTATTCGCAATAATGATCGGCTCGCTCTACATTATCCTTTACATAATAGAGGCCCGATAAGTGAAGGATGACATTGTGGCCATAGTATAAATCAAACGTGGACTCTATATTAAATGACCTCACAAAGACAGTAGAACATGTTTGTGTGTTTATTTAGATGCAGGTGTGCGTGGACATCCTGCTGTTAGGCCTGTGGACATCTCCGTGGTGTCTGACAGATGGAGTCAGGATGGAGAAAGGTTTGGTTGGGGGAGGGGGGGTTGGTTCGACAGTTAATATTTCACTCCTCCACCCAGCAGACTCGGGGGACCACGCCACATCACATTACTCAAAAGAACCCCACTCTCTCCATTCCTGCTGCTGTACTTTACCTCTTTTTCATCAATGCTCGGAAGAACTACTTCCTCTTTATTGTCTTTTGATGTCTTTACTCACTCAGATCATGTCCCCCTGAAAAATGAGCTTTTTAAAAAACTATACAAGCCCATTTTTGTCAAAAAACAAAGGATGAAAAGGAATAATTAAAATAAATACTCATGGAAAAACACTATTGGATATATTTTAGTCACATAATCCTGATTTAAGAAAAAATCCAAAATGTAATATCTTCCCATTTTGACTTGATCTTGTCATTTTCATTCCTTACATGTGCAATAAACACTAAATATTAATTATATTTAAATACATCATACCGGCCTTTACCTCATCCGTAAGCTTTATGCTTCCTCGTTGCAAAATAATGTGTCCTTGGACCGTTTGATCTAAACTGAACTGTACCTGAATGTGTCCTTGAAGAAAATAATTGTTTGCATGTGTTGTGTTTCAGAATAGATGATCATTTATATTTCTGTTTTATGTTCAAATAGTTGTTTAAAAAAAGACCAAAGCAGCTATGCTAAAATACTGGAGGAGGTAGAAATCAAGCCAAACCATGTTTGCAATAAAAGTTATATCCATCCAACCAGATTTTTTACCAGATGGTGGTGGTGATAAACTATTTCACTGTTGCAAACCAATGTTACACAAAAAGAATGGGATAAAAGAGAGGTTTAACATTTTGGAGTTTCAGCTGGACAAAGAACATGTAGCCAACAATCTGAAAAGTATTTTGTTTTCAATCACATATTTATTAATTTAAGGTTAGGTTTAAGGTCTAGATAATGTTTCAATTACCTTCATTTTATTTTAGTTTAACTTGTTTGTAGCATAAACATGATCAGACTTAACAAAAATAAAAATTATTTTGTCCGTAATTGTAACTGTAACTGCCAAATTTGCAGAAGAATACTGAGAACATGACGTTAGTGTCCATAGTGTTCCTCGCCTCCACATGTATTAATTCAGGGATCTGTTTTCCATCCATCAAGAAACTGATCCTTCACCCCATCGCTCACTCTAACTCTCCTCTTCCTTACTCCTACTTTTTCTCCACTTCTACTTCCCTGGCAGTAAATTATGGTCCAATTAACCTTTCTCTCTCACTTCTTCCCACTTGGAGATTGAAACAATTAAAGACAGTGTGTTCCTGACAGACACATGGCACCGCTCCTCTAATTTGATTACTGCGAAGATAAATGGGCAGTAGGGACCCGAGGGAATTCTTTAAACCAGGAACACCTTGGTTTTAGTAAGTGAGTGCTGCCTCAGACAGATGGGCCACATCACCGCAGAAGCTGCCATGACATGAGCGACAGTTTATCCATCCATCCAGTATTTCTACACAATATGTCTCCGGCTGTTGCTTGGTCTCAGTTTAGGCAAAATATAGTCTATATCCACGACGTTCCGCTGGATGTCCGTTACCTTCCGTTTTCTTTGTGTTGTAATTCTGAACCACGTTGGATTTGTGAGGACTATGGTTAACTGCTCCTCAGATCTCTGCAGGGTAAATCCAGACAGCTAGCTAGACTATCTGTCCAATCTGAGTTTTCTGTTGCACGACTAAAACTACTTTTGAACGTACACATGTTCCACCAAAAACAAGTTCCATCCCAAGACTATTTTGCAGAGGCACCGTGGCTCCGTCCAGCGCTTAGCGCCGCCCAAGACGATTGTAAAGTTTGTTCAGCATTATTGTTTCAGTTGTTTCCCAGGAATTGAAAAAAAACCCAACCTTTGTCATAATATTTTCTCTTAATTTGATTTTAACTTAGTTTTCTTCTTCTTGAAGCTATACTATGATGCCAGTACAATATTGTTTTTCCCATGCTTCCAGTCTTTATGCTAAGCTAGGCTAACCACGTCGACACTCCAGCTCCGTACCAAACTCATAAAGTGAGATTGATCTTCTCTACACTCTCAGACAGAAAGCAAATAAGTCTACATGTGTATAGTATATGTAATGCAGTATTTAACTGTGCGTGTGTGTGTGTGTGTGTGTGTGGGTGTATGTTCCTGCAGGGCAGTTAGCTGTTAGAGACCTGATTACCCTACTGGGTCGTTAGAGGTTTGATTCGTGTGATCCTGACCTCATCACACTCACTCACACACACACACAACCACACACACATCTAGTATTTGCCCAAGGAGATGATATTGATAACTGTTATATTAATGCTGTCAGAGTTAGTGCCCACTCAATTCTATCACCTCAGGGCTCCATGTTTCTAATATGGCTGTGTGTATGTGTGTGTGTGTGTGTGTGTGTGTGTGTGTAGAAACATTGGGTTTCTACATGTCTGTACGTGGTTGAGGTTGATCTAATATTGATGTGTCCTTTGGCAGTGTGTGTGTGCATGTGTCTAAGCACAGTGGGTAGCGAGTTGCTGAAACTGCTTAATTGGGATTTCAGCACCACTCAAAGACAGTGTGTGTGTGTGTGTGTGTGTGTGTGTGTGTGTGTGTGTTTGGGGGGGATACATTTTTTGTAAGTTGTAAAGTTATTAGCTGTTATTAATTTTCCTTTCTATTTAAACGTAATCTTCGCAGTTTTAAACACATAGTGAACGTTGTGAAGCAGAACTAGTTGACGCCCAACAACAAACAGAAATACTGTATGGCGCGTTACAAGCTGCATGCAAAATCGATGATTTGGATGTTAAAAATAATAATAATAAGGGACATATTGTGACGTGTGTGATGTAACCTTTATTGAACCCTGATCACTCAAAGAGTTAATTTCCACGGCATCAAAATGCAATACTTAGTATCAGATTTCTATTGAAACCACTGACTGCAATGCACATGTAAAAGGGGCCTCAGAGGGTCAGAACAGCAGGGTTGTGAATTCAGAGAAAAGGACTGACTGGACTCCAACATTCAATATTAATGTAAATGTCACAGCTGAACTAAACAGATCTGCTCTGCAGCTGTAGCAGTGAACATGTGTTATTACTCTGGTTACTATATATGAATGTAATGTGTAATTTGCATATGTAAAATGACCAATTGACTTTTGAAACCCATTTTATTATGAGGGATATTTGCTGCTGCTGCATATTTCTGTGTTCTGGCACATCAGCTTATATCATGAGGAATTGAACAATTTCTAAGATCTGCGGGGGAAAAGGTCAGCTGTAAATGACTCATTACATTCGGAGGATTGTTCCCCTGCGCGGTTATTAGAGGGAGCTGATGAATAGAATCAATGGATTTGACTAAAACATGACCGAGGGAGAGGCACGCCAGCTGTTCTGCAAGTTCAACACAAATCAAAAAAAAAAAATCTTCTTCCATTACAGTCGGCTTTTATTATCCAATAATATTGGTCTTATGAAAATAACCAAATTAATGGTACTGAAGAAACATTCATACTCATATTCAACAACCTTTTCCGAACAGCCGCGAAAATAAATCCATTAAACATGAAAACTTAATAAGGAAATGTTAATTCTGGAAATGTTAATTTATTCAAATGAATACAAACTATGTAATATTAAATGTACATTGTTTAACAAAGCCCAGTGCAGAATTTTTTTTATCTCATGAAAATTTCAATAATTTAAAGGTCCCATATCATGCTCATTTTCAGGTTCATATTTAGGTTTGGGTTTCTAGTAGAACATATATGCTTTAATGTTCAAAAACACTTTATTTTTGTTCTGATGTCTGTATGAATATTCCTGGATTGAGCCTCTATCTGAAATGCTCCGTTTTTAGACGCTGGGCCTTGCACCTGGCGGAGTGCCACGCAAAGCCCAACGCAAGTGTCTTTGCTATTTTAACACCGTTCAGCGCCCACGTCGTTTAAACACTAAATGCACCTGCGCCCATCTTTGCACCCGTGGGCGTGCTGGTCTTACAGGGAGGTGTGTTCAGGTGCATTCTTGGCATTTTGCTATCTTGAGGCAGCGGGAAGTGATCTAAAGTCAATAACGCAGCATTTCATTGTTATTTTAACAGAGAATTAGTAAAATGTGCCTAGGCTTATGCACAGCACGCACACACTATGCTTGTTACACACACATGGAAGCAGAGCAGCACACAAACATGCAAAAGATTACAAATAAAAACATTATGGTGCAAATCCTCCATCATAATAGCAATGCGCCAAGGTCCAAACGTGCCTGGCTTTTAAAGGGAATGGGAGATGACACTCTGATTGGTTTATTGCATGTTACGCCCAAAACAAACCTATGAATTAATGAAGACACTAAGAACAACTCTTTAGAACCTTGCGCCCGGTGCACGGACCCTTCTTTCCGCCGTCATACTAGCAAAAGTGGATATTGACAAGCCATGCACCATGCCCCTCACGCCGTGTGCTCAGATCGTTTAAATAGGGCCCCCTGTCTCTTTAAGCCCCGCTGCCGAAAAAGCCCAGTCTGCTCTGATTGGTCAGCGTTTCTGTTGTCTTCAGCATCTGTGTTCTCGAGTTTAATTTGTTGAAAATAGTTGTAAAAGATTGTTTTCCTCAACAGTCACTCTTTACGTTTCCAAGAACAGCAATTTGTTTTGCTTTAAAATGCCACTGCTAATATACTGCATGTCTGCAGTGATTGTTTTAACGCCAAATGTGTTTAGTCATGAACACCAAACTTTTCCATCTCATGACCGGTTTCTGCATCTTCACTACAGCATATTTCTCTCCATGAAAGGCCAGAACAAAGTGCTCTTTGAGCTGCTATAAACCATGTTGAATGTTCATTATGTGGATCTGGTGACTTGTCACGATCTCCACAGCTGTACTAATGGCTGAAGAGTGGCGAAGGTTGCCATGCGCCCAGCCCTCCGTCCTCCTGCACCTCTGACTCACTCTCATTAACGTGCTGCCACAGCTGCTCAACTCCTGAACTCTGACTGCAGTCACGCTACAGTTGGGCCGCGTTCAAAGCAGGGCGTTCACCGAGGGTGTGCGAGGGGCTCCGGATACTGTCTGTTCACTGTGACTCGGAGTCCAGCTAATGCCGGGAGACGTGTACAGCTCTCCACCCTTATTTTATTATTCAGCACCATAGATACTGGCACATGACAGGAGGGAAGGGAAAAAGTGAAAAATCTATTTTTTATCCAAAAAGTTTTACAAATCCATGCTTTCGACAAAACAACACATTGTCATGAACGGGTTTGTATGGTTTTGTACTAAAACATATGTAACTAAATGACTTTTCTCAGATCTAATGATTGTCCTGTAGTTGGTCCCCAGTGGACTTCTTTAGCAAGTTTTGTCTTTAAGCTTTTTGAGTGTTATTTATTTATTATCTCCTCTAGCTTTTCCAAAGTTTCAGACACAGATATTGTATTATATTGTTGTTTTTTTTTAAACCCCCCGCCAATTACGTGCACCTAAGCGTTTCACAAACCTAGGAAAAACACTGTTATGTACAACAATTCGTATGCTATCCTACGAAATTATGGCGACCGCCGGCCGGTCACATGACAGTTAGATTTTACAGTTAAATTTGGCCGAGAAAAGGTTACTGTGAGTCGGGTACAGAGCACCAAGAGGTGCCGGTCGTTTTAAGGCCCGGACACACCGAGCCGACGGCCAAACGTTAGCAGAAAAGGCAGTTGGGCTGATCACTCTCCACAAATTGGTCAAAAAAGTGCCTCGGGACACACCAAAGCGTGGTACTAATCTGTGATGTCGCCCAAAAATGAAAACCGGCGGCTGACTGGACGAACGCGCCACGTGGGTCTTGTTTCTCCGGAAATTCAAAGACAGACTGTCATGGCGGCTTGTTCAGAATACAATCTCATATTGTACTAAAATAGTTCACCGAAACGTGTTTCTGAAAACATTTTAAGGGAGAAATAGTGTTTATATATATTATGTAATATATTATAATGTTTGTGACTGTCCTGCGGCCAAGACAGTTAGGTTTAGGCACCAAAACGACTAGTTAAGATGTAAAAAAGGTTGTGGTTTGGGTTGAAACAACAGTCCCCTGGAGTAGTGCTCCCTGGACACAAACACTAATTTCCTGGGTAAAATTCTTGTGTTTTCCACTTAACTTCTTTAGGGACACAAAGTGCGCTCCCCCACTTAAAAGCTTCTGTGTTTTAGGACCCAAACATCCACCTCAACCTCCTTCCTAAGTGGCTCTTTGTGCTCTTATACAGCATCGGTCAGTATGCTGCATACAGTAATAAATACGTGGAATACTGTACATACAAACATACAGCCAGGGTTTCAAGTATTTTTCAATTCCTGCAATTTACTACCAAGGCGCAATTTGGTAAGAAATATCCAATTTACAATGGAGGGTCGGGGGTTCCCTTTTTAGCCCCTCAGAGTGTCTGTGCTTCTTACTGGAGCAGCTTGGGGTGTTTTTGCTGGCCTGAGGCCCACTTTGGTTGCACAATAAACATTTCAAGGCACACCAAATTACTGTTTGCTTGAAAATGTCCCACAGAGACTTGATCACAGAAGAGAAGAAACTTTATGGGGTGTTATGCTTGGCTCAAACTGCCTGCACTGAACCAAACATTTTATTACCCCATTAAGTGAATTTTAATGAACGCAGTTATTGCATTTGACTTTAATTTTTGTTTGGATCTCATGGCATGTCAGAGTTCACTCTGCAGCAGCCAAGCTGATCGCCCCGGGGGCTGTAAACCCTCTGTGTGAATGTTGACATTAGCCGGCTGTCAGCTGTTCTCTGGCTTCTGTTTTCTCACTTTCTCACAAGCAGAACCCACACAGCAGCCAGATCCCTGTGCACATCACGCCTCATTTACAGCCAACCATTCCCAAATCGCAGCTCTCGGTCACGGAGCATTTCTGGCTATGATCCAGTGTGACACCAACTTCTGAAAAGTGCTGCTGGTACTGTGCTCCCTTTCCCACTCTTGGAAGAAGTATTCAGGCAAAATTACCAATACCACACTGCAAAAATACTCTGTTAAAAGTAAAAGTCCTGCATTGTAAATGTTACTTAACTAAAGGTATGTGAGTATCATGAGGAAAATGTACTCAAAGTATTAAAAGTAAAAGTACTCAATGCAAAACAATTCCTCACATTTTAGAAACTGGAACCGATCCAAACAGTTCTGTCAATCAACTATTGTAAGTGTTTAACCGGCTAATCATTTCAGATTTACTTGTAAGTATTGTTGCGGAAGTTCAATTTATAATTAAACATTGTATTTTATTAACTACATGTGTTTTGTGTAGACAAATCCTAATTTGTACTAGTAACTGAATCTGTGAGATTCATGTGGCATAACAAAGTATGGAGTATTAATGTGGAGTAAAAAGTACAATATTTATTGAAATTGAAATGTAGTGGAGTAGAAGTAGAGAGTGGCATGAAAAGAAAAGACTCAGGTAAAGTACAAGTACCTCAACATTTGTACTTGAGTACAGTACTTAAGTAAATGTACTTAGTTACATTTCACCACTGCCCCTTCCATAAACCCTCTTAATCCAACCATCCACTCTTCACATGTTTTGCAAAGTGGGAAAATTTATGCACATTATGCTAACACTAGTGGTTTCTTGCTGAAATGCATTCTCAATAACGGGTCCGTATGATATCATGTGAAAATGTATGCATACCAAAACATATGATGTCCTACGAAAATCGGAGACTGCCGGCTGGTCACCTGACGCCGGTTGGTCACGTGACGCAGAGCGGCAGTTGAAGTTGCTAGTTGTTTAAGCCGCTACAGAGCTTCACGACGCTGGCTACAGACTCGTTTCGGCGGAGATTACGGTTGAATTTATTCCACAAAATATGAGCATTTTGCCGTGACGAAAGTTAAGACTAGGCCCCAAAACAACCAGTTAACAATTTTTTTAGGAAAAAGATCGTGGTTTGGATTAAAACACTCCAGAGGAACACACATTTCCTGGGTGAAAGTCTTTAGTTCCCCCTGTGAAGTGAACTCCGCTCCCTGGCTTGAAAGTCCTGTGTTTTAACGCCCACCCATCCTCCCTGACCACTTCCCTACGCGGCCAGCCATGTTATTCTACATCGGCCATCAATGTGGTGCATACAGCAAAGAAAAAACAAACATGGAATGCTTATGAATTACAGTGCTTAACTTTCCTAGCTTTTTGAACGAATGGTTCAGGAGGCAACAGGCTGAATGGAGGCTGACCCCATTAGCTCGCTGGTGCAGCATGAGTGATAGATGTGACCCTTGTGACGAGTTCCTGAGTGCCAGTCGACACAGATGACATTATCCCAGACAGGCTCCTATGATCAATCTCTCTCTTTGTCTCTCAAGGTCTTACATCTTTCTCCCATCTACACAAAAACAATGGTTGTATCGGATTACTAACAGCAGCTGGGACAAGCAATTAGCCTCCACTAAAGCCGGACTGTTCGATTCCTCTCCACAACGCGTTTGCAGAGATGACAAACCGATCAATAGAGCTTGTGGAGACATCAGCATGACATCATCACCCAGGGACATTTGATACGTGTGGAGGCACATGCTAACAAAGACCCAAACACCATGATTTAATCCCCAGACTTTCACAGCTAAAACAGCAGCACAAAGCGGTGAGAAAGTGTTTTTATGGACAGACTTTTAAATGAACCGACAGGTTTATGGATCTTATCAAATATTTTAGTTTTACATTCATCTGTCAACATGTACACTGTTGAAAGAAATACTGATTAGTGAACAAAGAGCCCCAGAATTTAAATATAATACTGATTTCCACATTTAAAATGTCTAAACACGACTACACCGATGTTCTATATGAGTTGTGTACCTACCAGTGGCGGTTCTAGACCATTTTAAATAGAGGGGCCAGGCTGGGGTCACATGTGATTTTAAGGGTTCCAAAAATATAAAGCACAAGTGTTACCAGGCTTGCCAGGTCTGTATGACAAAATCAACCAAATGGGCAATCAAAACCAGCCCAACGGCCAATAAAACCTCCCAAGAACACCAGAACTCAAAATATTTCCCTGCCAAAACATATTACACTAACACTTACACTGCTTCCATCAGCATTAATATAATTGCCAAATGTATTGTAATATCTACAAAGAAACACCATACTTGTGTAGTGTACCAGCTTGAAAAGCTTTTTTAGATACATTATATAATCATGAATAAAGAAATCTCTGTGAATGTACAGCATTTCACTGATACACAAACTAACTTGTTTTGTTGTAAACTGTGTACTAGTTGGTTTGCTGCCTTCGCTAGAGAGGAAGGTGCTGGGCTGCGGGGCACGTCGTGTCTGTGTGGGTCTGGGCTACCCAAACAGCGGAAAAAAAATTGGACCCGCAACAATATAAAAGTAGCCCTATTCCTAGGGGAAACCGCAGATCTGGCAACCCTGATTGTTACATACCCCCAATTCTCCCTAGGTTTGGTTCTACAACAGACTAACAGTACACATATATCTGTAAACACAAAAAAAATCATGTTAACCTACATTTTATTTATCACTGCACATGAATAATATCCCCTCTTTGGAGATAAAGGTTTAATTAGTAAAAATTAGGAAGGGGACAGAGGGGGGTTGAGGCTTAATATTTCAGGGGCACTGGCCACCCTTGCCCTCCATCCCCAGAACCGCTCCTGGTCCAACAATGTTCAAACCCTGAGAAATATGACATTTATGTAATGGTCTGTTACATTTGGCCTGTCGATAGCGTCATATCCTCTTTTTACATGCATCAGCATTGTGGTTATCATAACTTAAGTTTTTTTGCAGATTAAAGCCACATTTCTACGTTACACTTTTAAGATCTTGGTGGTTTTGGTCATTGAACTGTAGAGCTTGAAACTTTCAAATGAAATTTGGTGTAAAAAGCTGCTAAAGAATGCTATTTAAAGATTTATTTGGCACATAGTGACAAATATCGCCAACATAATCATAGAATGAATATACACGAACATAGAGAGAGTTACATTTCTAACTGGCTAGCTCTGGAATTTGTTATTAAAATGTTTAAAATGTGTGAAAATGTACTCTAACTGCACTGCCTGTCAACCCTCCATGTGGCACCAGAGAAAACTCCCCGGTGATTATTGCCAACAACTCCTACTATTTTTAACACCCTTTTAAAGCAGCGGGTCGGGAACAGAAGGTGGTTTGTGCGGAAATAAAAAATAGATGGTCAGATAGTTTCTGGAGAAAACAGGCGTATAAAGCTTCTGGATACTTTATGATGCTATATATTTTGCATGTATTAAGTCCCAGCACTGAAAGGTGGGCTCAATTAAATGTTACAGGCTCCAGTTCTCTCCTGTGCAGGAGCCAAATAGAGACAGACTGGAGGACGTGGCTCCTGGCCACAGTCTGTTCAGTCCAGAGACTAAGAGAGCAGAATCCAGCTAATCACACACCACAGGCTGTTCTCATGAACCATTCGTACATATAGCTTCGAAAAGTAATGCACAGTAATTTGTATGTATTCCAGGTATTTATTGCTGAATGCACCACATTGACTGCTGCTGTAAGAACACAGTAGATTGCATCAGGAGGAAGTTGGGGTGGCTCATGAAACACTTCTTTTTAAGATGGGGATCGAAAACAAAAGACTTTCACCCAGGAAACGCGTGTTCGTTCATTGGCAGTGTTGTAATCCAAACCACGATATTTTTTACTAAACTTAACTACTCGTTTTGGTGCGTAAACTTAACTGTCGCCGGCGCGTGATGGCCCTGAAAGGGCCGCCATCTGTTGGTGCCTGTACCCGGCTCACTGTCACCTGTTGGCGGCTAAACACAACTACCAACTGCCGCTTCGGTATGTGACCAGCTAGCGGTCGCCTAGTTTCGTAGGATATCCTAGAAATTGGTGTGCATACATTTTCATACTATATCATATGACTCCAGGAAGCGTGGCACACTAACATACATGAAACAACTCTGGTACATCCCTCTATCCCACGTACAGATAAAATATCCATCCCCACATAGCCCCAGTTTATGGCACACATGGACTCACATTAAAGGTGGTTTTATTAAAGCCAACGAAACACTGCTGTGCTTCTTCCGATAATGTTGTAGTTTTCTGTTCCTGTTTCAATTACCCACCACTTACCATGGCTCTATGTATATCTTTATTGTTATTATCTGTATTCATATTTTTCCGTCTGTATTTATATTTTTCCATTCCGAGTACTTACTTTTTCAATATTATTTATATTATGGTCACACTTCAATATAATTTATATTATGGTTAATTACTTTTGCTATGTTATTTAATTACATATTATTCAATCTAATTTCATGCCAATTACCCACTTGCATTACAATATTTTTCGTATTATGGCCACCTCACTTTACTTTACATTACTTTTTATATAATGCCACTTTACATTCATTCAGTACTTTTGCACATTGTCTGTTGTTTGCCTGTTTGTTTGTTTGGTTGTTTGTTGGTTTGTTTTTATTGTGGAAAAACTGCTGCTGTAACAAGTGAATTTCCCCATTGTGGGATGAGTAAAGTATTATCTAATCTAATATAATCTCAAAAGTGAAGTAAAATTTAGAGGATTTAACAACTCAGTAGTCTATATCCAAGACCTTCCACTTCCACGCCGGATGTCCCTCTTTTCGACCGGATATCCGCTACCTTCCGCTTCCTTTGTGTTGTAATGTTAAACTCCGGTGGATTCATGAGGACTATGGTTAACTGCTCCTCAGATCTCTGCAGGGTAAATCCGGACAGCTAGCTAGACTATCTGTCCAATCTGAGTTTTCTGTTGCACGACTAAAACAACTGTTAAATGTACACGTTCCACCAAAACAAGTTCCTTCCCGAGTTTTTTTGCAGTGGCACTGGGGCTCTGCTTATCGCCGCCCAAGAGGATTGTGATTGGTTTAAAGAAATGCCAATAAACCAGAGCACGTTTTTCTCCCATCCCGGAATGCTGTGTGGACTAGCCAGACCCTCCTCCGCAGCACTGTGGAGGAGGGTCTGGCAAAGCGAGGCTAACGCCTCAGTGAGTCTTTTCTTCTATCCTGATGATACAAAACACATTTCCTCTGGTGTTTAGTTAAGTCGTAATTTAACCATTTTTATAAAATGGTTCTTGATTCCTCTTCCCAAAACGAATGGCACAAACCAAGGTTAATGTAAATGTGTCCATATAAAGACACGCATACATTCTGAGGTATTCTCACACATGCACATGCCAGTGAACAATACCCATCCGTCCACTCTTTGTTTTATCTCTTCACAGCAGCAGCTAAAGCTAATCTCATCCCCTCTTTGTTTAACCATCCTCTCATTTTCACCCTCCTAATTGTCTTTGCTCAGTGCGAGTCGAGCTGGTTGGTGACAGCCTTTTCGAGTCCAGCCTCTCTCCCCGACACCGTTTAAATGACATTGCATACATCAAATCACTTTGAGCCTTTTTGTCCGTTCACATGAGCAGCAATTATGGTTCCCTATCCCAATCTTTTCCTTTATGTATGATAGATTAATCTGATCCTTCATGTATAGATTCAACACAGGGATGTCTACATTAAAAATGCATTGAGTTGAACAAAGTTGTCAGGCCATCTCTGTCATCATCACTTACATCACATCTTCATTCATGGGGAAAGACAGCTGACTGTGGAGGGGTTTAGACACCAGGGAATTTGCATTTGAAGTGTTTTTTATTTATTTATTTGCTCTCGGGCTGTCACAAGTAACCCAATATTGCAGACAACGCATGTTCCTTTTAACGCCACAAATATTTTGACACTCGTTCTGTGATTTGGGCCTTGGGCCTATCCGTAGTTTGGGAAATCAAGAAGCGATGCAGCAGAAACGTTGTGGTTGGCTAGCAGAAATGCATAAAGAAATATGGAAATACAGCAAGAAGATTGGTCTTTTATTTGCAGGAAAGTACATTGCTCTTATAATTTAAGGCATAAATTAGCATTATTTAAGATAATGCACAGGCTTTATTATACTCCAGAGAAATTAAATAAAATTAACAGTGAGATATCATACCTCTGCTGCTACTGTTTTTTTCATATGCTTTGGTCATGTGAACAACTTTCGTTATTTAGGAAATTTGTTACCAAGTTGATATCTCAGTGTTTAAACGTATCTGTTCCCCTTTCACCTCATTTATGTCTTTTGGGAATTAATAAGTCTGACAAGTGGAATAAATATTTAAGTATGTACATAGATCTTGCTTTGATGGCAGCTATGAAATGCAGAGCTTTAAAATGGAAGGCTTCCAAACCCCCCAGCAATAGTCCACTGGTGGAATGAGCTCTCAAGCTACTTTGTTATGAACAGCATTCATTATAAGAGTAAAGATAGAACCTCCCGCTTTTTGAAGATATGGCAGTCTCATACAGAATTTCATTTTATGAATTTTTACGTTAGGGACTATGACAACAGTGTTATCTGAGTGCATTTATTATGTTGTTTGATGTTTGTTGGGTTTGTTTGTTTTGTGTTTTTATTTATTTTGTTTTATTTAATGTGTTTTGCATGTCTTATTTGTTGTGTCCTATTGTGAAGGACTTGGAATATGGAGAATGAGATTTGTGTATTAAATATCTTCACACTGTTTTCGCAACAAACAAATTGTACAGTATATAGAAAAAAATATACACTAAAAAATATATACTGTGTGTGTGTATATATATATATATATATATATATATATATATATATATATATATATATATATATATATATATATATATATGCACACACACACAGTATATACCGGTCAAAAGTTTGGGGTCACTTAGAAATTTCTATTCCACTCCATTATTGACAGAATACCAGCTGAGATCAGTTACATTGTTTTTTTAACCAGGGCAGCAGTTTTCAGATTACATTATGTGTTTACAGAATTGCAAAAGGGTTCTCGACTGTTGTAGAAAGAAGTGGCTGATCTTTAATGCAATATCTACATTGCCCATTATCAGCAACCATTCATCCAATGTTCCAAAGGCACGTTCTGTTTACTAATCTGATATCATCTTAAAAGGCTAACAGAGAAAACATTGGAGAACCCTTTTGTAATTATGTAAGCACATAATGTAATCTGAAAACTGCTGCCCTGGTTAGAAAAACAATGCAATTGATCTCAGCTGGTATTCTGTCTATAATAGAGTGGAATGGAAATTTCTAAGTGACCCCAAACTTTTGACCGGTAGTGTTTATAAAAGAAATGGATAATTTAAAGGGTCTTTTAAATGGCAAGTTGAGTTTCCAAGCCCTTCCAGATGGTTCTCTCCACAAGACTAAAGTCATTTCATTTGCATGTACTGTCGATGTGAGTTACCATGGGAATTTGTTGAGTCTCAGATACCACTTGGGCATAAAACACTTGATTGACAGATTACAGATAACATGCGATTAATTTGCGATTAATTGCAAATTATCTATGGACAATCATGACATTAATAGCGATTACATATTTTAATCGATTGACACCCCAAATTGTGAAGCATTAAATTGTTTAGTAACTGAGGTTTAAAAAATAGACTAGATTTTGATTAACTTACTCCTTTTTGAACATGGGAATCCTTATTTGAATCATTTACAATTGTGTAAGATTGTGCTGAAATGTACATTTTCTTATCTATCTGTGTTCAAAATAAACTAAACTGACATTTCCGCTTACTGTGTATACATTTTTCTTTAAGTTATACAACAAAGAAAAAAACATAGTTTACAAAAGTGAACATAATGGAAACAATCAAGATTAAGAAGAAAATATAATGAGAAAACATCAGAAAAAATGAATAAATACAAAATGGAAGCAAAGACCTGACCTATAGCAGCAGAAGGTGTCGGTCTTTAGTGGAACATGTAATCTGCATGAGAACACAAAGGCTAGTAGGTCTTAAGAGGGTAACCCCATGCATGAATGCACTTGCAAGAACATTCCCCATGTGAATTCAAAAGGAGGGAATATTGTACGTCCACTTGAGGCTTAATTATGTAGGCATGATGGGTTCATTTGGTTGGAAGACAAGTTTACCTCACATAAACCCCGGCTGCTGGTGTTTTTACGTAACAAGAGAGGAGAGGACGTTCTGTTTGAACAGACTTTTTACTCCAGCGGATGAAAATGTTTTACATAACCGACAATGCAAGAAGGGAGTGGACTGTTTCCAAATATGATCCTGAGCTTTTCCGGTGTAGCAGCCATCTGGCTCATGTAGCGGCAGACACAGCTTTTCTGCTGTCACTGAGACATGTTATCCACTGTCTGTTAACTCTCACTGTTGAAACTAACCTTACCATGGGTTCAGCTTTTAACAAACACTTTACAACCTGACCCAATTTTTGGGCATTTCTGCCTTTATTAGATAAGTAAGCTGAGATAGTAAAGGGGAGAGAAAGAGGGGGAAGACATGCAGGAATACCGTCACAGGTCGGACTCGAATCCTGGACCTTCTGCGTCGAGGAACAAACCTCTGCATATGTGCGCCCGCTCTACCAACTGTGCAAACCGGGCACCAGCATCTCCAATTTTGATACAATATTTACTATTAAGCATAACTAATGTAATATAGTGTAGGGGAGAGATATGTTTTTTAATTGAGTCTTGCTCTCTCTCCAGTTTGTCCTCCCTTGCTCCTCATTTGGAATACCTACAATATCTACCTAATCTGTTTATTTTACTTCATCAATCAATCAATCAAACTTTATTTCTATAGAACATTTCATACAAGTTAATGTAACACAATATGCTTCGTACGCGACATAAATACAACTTTGTTCAATTAAACAGAGTAAAATATATACAAAACATGTATAGAACACGCACACACACCCAAACGAACGCACTAGGAAAGTGTTTATTTAAAATGTGTCTGAATTATCCTATAATGGACAATTCATTCATTCATTCTTTAAAAATTGTTTTATTTTGTCCACCAGATTTTATATTTCAAACAGAGCCACAGCTGGGTTATTGAACTGTGCTCTCCCAATGGTTGTTTTAGCCAACCTATAATCAGCTGTCTAGTTGTGGCGCCGTGAGTGTTTACAGGAAGTACTCAGTTGCCTAAACCTTAACATTCCTTACAGTGTCTATGTGAAGGGTTTAAAACTGGTGACTATGACTTTGGTGACCACTAAAAGTCAGTATGGTAGAGAGAAATGTACACCACTGCCAACCTGTGGAAAATCACTGACGCATAAACTGGATTTACACCTGGACTGTGTCATTTTTCAACAACCGAAATTAAGAAAACTCTTGGATTCAAAACCACATTCTACACAAAATTGTGAAAACGCGGACATAAGTCGCATGCGTTTTTGGGAAGCAAAGGCTTTTTATTGTCCTCTAAATGCTTTCTGCAATCCCGTAATAATTCTCCAGGGTCCTGACAAGGTTTTCCTAGTGTCACATCGTTGCTTTTGTCTGTCTTCACAAGGCTTTCTTTCCCATTGTCCTAACAAGGTTATCTACTGTGCTTACCAGGCTTTCAACCATCCCTATGTTTCTTAATTTTCTTCTTCTGTTCTCATGAAGTTTTCTACAGCCAAATCATCGATTTCTCAAAGACATTTTACTCTGCTGTCCTAACTTGTTATTGTCTATTGTGGCCGTCTTTTGTCCTAACATGATTAACAACATCCCCAGAGTGGCTTTCACCCGTTTTCATGTGGCTTTGTTGTCTTGTTAAGCTTTTCTACTGTCCTTATGAGGTTTTCTGCTGTGCTTATGCGACTTTCCACTAACCAATCAATGCTTTTGTCTGTCTTCACAAGGCTTTCTATCATATTATACCTTTCTACTGTCCTAACAAGCTTATCTACTGTGTTTACCAGGCTCTGTGCAAACATTTTGAAGCATTCAACCGTCACAATGTGGCTGTATTTCCTTCTGCTGTTGTCATAAAGTTTTCTACAGATAAATCATTGATTTCTCGAAGACATTTTACTCTACTGTCCTAAGTTATTATTGTCCATTGTGGCCATCTTTTGTCCTAACATGATTAATAAGATCCCCAGAGTGGCTTTCACCCATCTTTATGTGGCTTTGTTGTCTTGTTGAGCTTTTCTACTGTCCTTATGAGGTTTTCTGCTGTGCTTATGCGACTTTCCACTAACCAATCAATGCTTTTGTCTGTCTTCACAAGGCTTTCTATCATATTATACCTTTCTATTGTCCTAACAAGGCTATCTACTGTGCTTATCAGACTCTGTACAAACATGTTGAGGCTTTCAACCGTCACAATGTGGCTGTATGTCCTCCTGCTGTTCTCATTAAGTTTTCTATAGCCAAATCATTGATTTCTCATGTCCTTACATACTTTTTCTAGGGTTCCTTTGTGTTTTTGTACTGTCCATACAAGACTATAAGGCTTTCTACTTTCCCATTGTGACTTACTGCCAGCCACAACAATCTTTTATCAACTTCATCATGGATTTCTAGTGTCACTTTCTGTTGTCTATTGAAGCTTACTACTGTCCTCACAAAGCTTGCCACTCTCTTCGTGGGACTTTCTGCTAACATGTGAAACGCCATCACATTTTATCGTCTATCTGTACATCCATCGTCTGTCATTAGTGCACCAGTGAAATGACTTCAGTTTAAAGGGTCTTAATGTAGTCCTCCTGATTCTGTGTACCTGTCCAACATGCTGCATACACTGCACCACAAGTTCACCTTTGCAGCACATACAATAAAAGCTGCATGAACTCTACGTGCTACAGCTGTGGGCCATCACAGGAAACAATAAAACAAAGACTCTTAAATTGCTCTGACCTTTTTAGAGAATGTTATTTGCTCTACACCAAATGGCCTGCTTGGTTAACTTAGCCCCAGAATGCACCTGGGGCATGAGGATCCGTGTGTTTGTATATGTGTGTGTGCGTGTGTGTGGTGTGCAGATGCCACCTCGAGCTTAGCCTCTCTATCATAGGGCTTTAATAGGTCATAACAATAAAAGAGGCATATTGAGCCAGCCCTGGGGAAATCAGCACTACTGTACTGCAGCGTCAGACACGCACATGAGAGGCAAGCACAGAAAATAGTAGCGACCTAATTTAAAGTCTGCACTGTTCCCTCCTGTACCTCCTGCTTCCTTGTTTTCAATCTCACCATCTACACTGCCGTCGTCTGATCAATGTGAGTTATAGCTTTCAGTGGGTAAAGCTCAATCCTCCAAACAAAGAGAGCGAGGAGGGAATACATTTTCTTCCTATGTACATTAATTCAAAGTGATGTGTGTATGTGTGTGTGCGTAGGTGCAGGAGGCCTTGCATTATGCAGTGGGACATTGTTAACATCTGTGTCAGATATGACAGCGGTGGCTCTCTTCATACCCGTCCCTATGTATTTCCTTTCATCTCCTCCAAACTTCCTTTTCATGTGTCGACAGTAGTGTTTTACCGTTCCTGCTCCTCTGCGCTTTGTTCTGTTGTTGTTTAGTGTTTGTCACAGCTGGCGCTTCATTCTTTATGAAACAAAGCCATCCCCAAGATGAAGGTATCTCAGGGCTGTGTATTATTCTCAATACTGTTCTTACATCAGACAAAATATGTTTACTAATAATTGCCTTCCAAGTGTCTGCTTGGGGGCATCTGTATTAATACTTGGATTCATTGATAAAAGCAGACATGTATTCCTATTAACACTAAATAATACAAAATGACAGTGGGACACTAAAAAGCCTATGTACTGTCATGTTCTTAAGCTCTAGAAAGTCTCTCCACTGGAATATAGGATTCAGTTTAAGATTCTCATTCTCACATACAGATCATTGCATCATGTGGTTGACCTACTGCAAGCCTATTTATCAGCACACCCACCAAGGTCCAATATGTGCAATCTCTTGGTTTTTTCCTCGCACCTGACTTAGGACCCGTGGGGACTGTTTCTTTAAGTCTGTAGCACCTAGACTCTGGAACGCTCTGCCTCATCCAGTACAGTATGCTGTCTCTGTTGACTCGCTTTAAAATCAGTTGAAGACCCTACTTTTTTAGAACAGGCCTTTGGATGACCTCGCCGCACATTATTTGTATGTATTACCTTCTGATTTTAATTGTATTTTGTTTTAATATGTATCATAGTGTATGTTTTATGTAAAGAACTTTGTGATGAATTTACTTTTTTATCTGTGAAAAGCGCTACATAAATACTACTTACTAGATAGCCTTGTTCAGGCAGTAGAAAACCCCAATTGGACGATAGAAAAGGGAGATTAGAAAGCCTCATGAAAACAGGAAAATGCCACAATGAGAACACATCAAGCATATTAGAAAGCCTTTATGAGGACAGTGGGGCTATGATTAAACAGTGGAAAGCATTGTTAGGACAGCCCAAAACCATTATTGGACTGGAGAAAGCCTGTTGAGGAACGTAGAAATCAAAGATTGGACAATAGAAAAGGAAGAGTATAAAGCCTCATGGAAACAGGACAATGCCACAATGGGACACTAAAAGCTTGAGAACACATTAAGCACATTAGAAACCCTTTATGAGGACAGTAGAGGGCATTGTGAGTACAGGAGAACGCTATGAAGGAACAGTGGAAAGCAATGTTGGGATGGCAGAACGCCTGCTGAGGACAATATAAGACCACGATGCACACAGAAACCCATGATCTAACTAGAAACCCTGGTGAGGACAGTAGAAGACCATGATGGACGATAGAAACCTCTGATCTGACTTTAGAAAGCTTGTGAGGACAGTGAAAGGCCATGATGGATGTTAGAAACCTCTAATCTGACTTTAGAAACCTTTTAAGGACTGTGGAAGACCATGATGGACGATAGAAACCTATGATCTGACTTTAGAAAGCTTGTAAGGACAGTAGAAGGCCATGATGCACGATAGAAACCTCTAATCTGACTTTAGAAAGCTTGTGAGGACAGTGGAAGGCCATGATGGACGATAGAAACACTGAAACCCGAATGCTGAAATTAGTTAATTGGAATAAGTAATGTAAACTTCAAATGTGTTAAGAAGTTCTACTTACTTAAAACTTCAATATTTAGGGCCTGAGCGCCGACAGCGGCGAAGACCCTATTGAAACTGAAGGAATTATTATTACACCAAATGAATCGGCTTTTTGAGGGGCTTAATATATTCAAAAACTCACAAAATTTGCCGTATTTTAAGGGTTTCGGGAATATGCGTACAGAAATGGCTCGCTAGCGACACCTAGAAAGTTCAAAAAATGTAGCCCCTGCAGTGCGTTTAACGTACTCACGAAACTTAGTACACATATGTATCATGTCAAGATGTACAAGAAACTTCATTAGAGCCATACCCTAAACCCAACAGGAAGTCCGCCATTTTTAATTGAAAGGTCGAAATTAGTGCAATTTTGGCCATTTCCACATGTCGTACTTTAACGAACTCCTCCTAGAGATTTCATTCGATCAACTTCAAATTTGGTCTGTGCCATCGTAAGAAGTTAAAGATGAAAAGTTGTTAAAAGAAAAAGTTTTCGTCATAGGGCGGGGCCATGGCGGGGCGGCCATTTTGTGCGTTTCGCGGCCGAAACAGGAAGTAGGTGTAACTTGAGTGTACATTGTCCAACTGGCTCGAAACTTTTCAGGATTCATAAGAGTCCAACCCTGAGGACAAATAAAGGCCGATATTTTACTTAAAGTCATAGTGCCCCCCTAGTGGCAACAGGAAGTAGGCCTAAAAGTCAAGGTGCTATACTTTAACAAACTCCTCCTAGAGATTTCATCCGATGGACTTCAAACTTGGTCTGTACCATCCCAACACCTTAAAGATAAAAATTTATTGAAAGAAAAACTTTTCGTCAGACAGTGTGGGCGTGGCGTGGCGGCCATTTTGAGTGTTTAGCGATGAACAAAGAAGTTGTTGTAATTTGAGTGTACGTAGTCGTATCTGCCCGAAATTTCTCACGATTGACAAGGGTCCAGGCTGAGGACACCTACAGGCCAAAATTGACTTTTGGTCATAGCGCCCCCCACTGGCACCAGGAAATCTGCCTTATATGACAAACATCATCCGATTTACATGAAACTCACAATGTGGGGTCTACATGTGATACGGAGCCGCCCCCTATAACATGACCACGCCCACTTAATCAGGTCACGCCCCCTTTGATAACATTTGAACCGTTTAAGGTAGAGTCTTGTGTGAGGTGTCATTGAACTCAGCAGAGAGCTCCTTCTTCATTGGTGATGGTTTGGCCCACCCCCTATGCTTAAGCCACGCCCCCTTTTATAACATTTCAACCGTTTAAGGTATACCCTTGTGTGAGGTATCATTGAACTCAGCAGAGACTTCATTCTTCATTGGTGATGGTTTGGCCAGCAGGCAACAGAAAGCTATGATGAGAGTGGGACAGTATAAAGCTTTGTTAGGGCAGTAGAAGACCACGCAGAGATGAAGAAAGCCTGGTTGGGACATTAGAGACTTTGTAAGAACTGTAGAACGTCAGGATGGGACAGTGGAAGACCTTTTACTGGGATGGTAGAGAGTCAAGAACAGGTGTTGAGTGATGATCTGGGATCCAGAAGGTGTGTCTGTGTGTGTTTGTGATGGCTGTCTAATGAGCCTCAGGCCTTCCCAAACCAGATTTCTGACTTTTCTGACTGATTTTTACAGTTAACATGGTGTGTGTGTGTGTGTGTGTGTGTGTGTGTGTGTGTGTGTGTGTGTGTGTGTGTGTGTGAGTGACTGAAGCAGCCATGATAAAATGCCCTCAGCAGCTATACCACCTATGGCCTCTAGATGCTGCTCTAAAGAATTCAATCATGTTTCTTCCTGTAAAATCCAAACATGACATGTGGCTTTGTTTGCTGGTACGTCATGGCATAGAAGCTAAAGAAATTTAACACAAAAAGATTAACCTTGTGGGGACCTCTTTTTTTTTAATTTTGGAAGGTAAGTCCCCAGAATGTCATGAAAACCTATTGTGCTCACACACAGATGACAGGTGTCCATTAAAATCATACGTTTGGACACCTTAAACATGGTTCCTGATTACAGTTTTAATCAGTGTTTTATCAGACCGGTGTCCTGAAGGATTGCACACAGAGCTTCACACGATTTATCACACAGCAAACACTTAAATTAACTCATGGGACAATTTTACACCCAGCATCCCCTGTGTGTGTTTCTATATTATTTTTCTGTGTGTGTGTGTGTGTGTGTGTGTGTGTGTGTGTGTGTGCTGTTTTTCTGAAGTGTTTACGTTTTCCCATGCTGCTGACCTGCTGTCGACACACATTGGCCTCTAATTGGGCTCATGTTGGACGGTCATTTTGAACCCTCTATGTTGCTCCTGTCAATCAAATGCAGCGGGGATGATTGACCGCTGGGGACAGATGATAGATTGACTTGGCTTGTGATTTTGTGAAACATTATTGATGACAAAGAAGGTAAAATCTGAAAGAGGTTCCTTTGCTGGCCACTGCCAGTAATTATTTCTACACATAAATATATTTTGCCGTGCTCTATGCCAAATAGATCCGCCTCTTAAAACCTTTCTGTTACTCAAACAGAATGAAACAAGTGCATTTGTTAGAGACTATTTTCAGATGCGGATGAATCCATATTTGGTGCTCTAGTGAGTATTTACGTATAGGACATGTATGTGGGATTGTTTCAACAACACCTGGGTATTGTGTGTGCATCCAAAGCCTGATATACTGTATCTTCTCCCTCTGTGCTATAAAAACACAGCAGTGAGCCGCACTGTTGCACTGGGTGACATGTTCCTTCATTACCAGGAACACACACACTGTAGTTCATTCTGACTCAATCCCCATACACAGTGTCCTGCTGCCACAAATACTCACTAGAGTGCCAAATGTGGATTAATGTCCCCAATGAATGTGCTTTTTTATCCTGTTTGAGAAACATTTGCTAAAAACTACGATCTGCTAATTAATGACACTACTGACCCTTTTTTAAAACCGAAAAATTAAATTGTGTATTTATGATTTTTGAATAGCCTTTCTCATTCCTTCCTACGGTAGGAACCAACAGTGGTGGAAGAAGTATTCAGATCCTTTACTTACTGTAAGTAAAAGTACTAATACCACACTGTAGAAATACTCTGTTACGAGTGAAAGTCCTGCATTGAAAATGTTAGTGCTCATATAATGCTCATTTTCAGGTTCATAATTGTATTTAGAGGTTGTACCAGAATAGGTTTACAGGGTTTAATTTTCAAAGAACACCATATTTTTTTGTACTGCACATTGCTGCAGCTCCTCTTTTCACCCTGTGTGTTGAGCTACAATTTCAGCTACAGAGTGAGACATCTCACTTCTGTTCCATCCTTGTTGGGAGTCGCACATGCTCAGTACCTAGGTAAGGACTACTAGCCAGTCAGAAGCAGAGTATGAGGGCGTGCCCTGACAGTACCTAGGTAAGGACTACTAGCCAGTCAGAAGCAGAGTATGAGGGCGTGCCAAGCTAGCAGCTAGGCGAGTATGGAAAGAAAAAAAAGAGGACTCAAGTAAAGTACAAGTACCTCAACATTTGTACTTAAGGACAGTACTTGTGTGAATGTACTTAATTACATTAAACCACTGGGTCTTAGGAAAGATCTAGAATCACACCAGCCATATACCTTCCACTGCCTTTTCTGTAGCATTTCCCCTAATTTAGAACACTTGAATTAAGCTACAATTAAGCTATTCTTTTGAAAATATTACAGGCAGTTGAATGGGCTAAGTCCTAATTGTGGCTGTGATGTGGATGTAGCAGGGTTCCATACTGTAGTGATGTGCAAGAGTAGTCTTTTAGAAGCAGGGTCACACACACATCAAACACACAGACACACAGTCAGAGACTCACATTCTCATTCAGCCGCTCAGGTACCCATTATGTCCAGAGCATTAGGTTGTGCAGGATGCAGTGCAAGCAGTCCGATTACTCCATATTCAAGGCCACGGCTCGCTATGAACCTGTGGCACTGAATCCCTTTTGAATCTGCTATTAAGCCGTGAATAGGGCCGTGGGGAATGAGCTGCAGGCGACGTGTCTTCGCCGCCGGGGCTGATGGAGAGCTGACCCTCGGCATCTTTTAAAGAATCCTTGCCAAATGGAACGGTTGCAAATTGAGACCCGGCTTTGTTCGGCGGATGATAGGATTTGGCATGATTCATAGGCCTGTTATCAAGCTCCTTAAAGTGTGTGTGTGTGTGTGTGTGTGTGTGTGGGTGTGTGTGTGTTTGTGTGTGGTTGTGTGTGTGTGTGTGTGTGTGTGTGTGTATGAGCTCTGTCCACACTGAATCCCATACAAAGTGTAGTAGTCCAAGGGGCGCGAATGGAGACACGTCGTGTATTATCGTTGAGCTGATGATAGGCTTCACATGCACATTATGGCAGCTCTTGTGATACACTGAAAGCTTGAATGGGTATGTGTGACAGTGTGAGAAAGATTTTTGATGAGATAGAAGATAGGTGTTTCCTTCATGTGTCACTTTTTTGTCATTCTACTGGCAAGGCGAGGTGTGTGTGGGTCGTCCCTCGGCAGTAAACTCGATTAGATAACATTTCATAATCCCAGCTTGGTTTTTACAGCTGACTACAGTGTGTGAGTTAGTGTGTGTGTGTGTGTGTGTGTTGCTGCTGATGTGATCTTACTGTGACACTTAATATCAGGCTCTGTAGTTTCATAGGGTTGTGTCTCGCAGCTATGTGTGATCACACCTTTTGGTATGTCTGTAAAGATTTCCCCTTACACGGAGTAGATGGCAGCTTTGGACCCTGAAGATACACAGATAGCGGCGGAAAAAACATATACAGTATTTATGATTTAGGGCTGGGACCAAATGCTTTTGTCCCGATTCTTTCACGATGCCTAGGTGCCGATTCGATTAGTATTGCGATTTTCATTTCTTGCGATTCTAGAAGTATTGCGATTGTTGAATAACACACTTCTAGAGACAATATATCATGAGACATTTCTAAAAACTAATAGTTTTCTCAGAAGAATGCACATCACATGTTAGTCAATCAGTCTGACATTTATGTCATTTGTAAAGAAGAACATAGCGTGTTTTCTGTATTTTTCTGCTTTTGCTCCGTTTTGCCGGAAACCGAGATGATGTGGTCGCCGTCAGCGGTACCGTATGAACAGAACATATTCAGGTGAATCATTGGTAAAAAAATAAACAATATAAATATTGATTCTAGGGAAAATAATTAATTTTAAAAACAAATCACAATAAATACGTCAATCGTCCCCAACCCCACACGCACCTATGGGAAATAGTCCCAAACCCGAATGATGTCGTCTTTGTATAAAGATAAATGTTGGACTTTCACTAAGAGACGAGTCGTTGGGCTTTGATTTAAAGAGTGTGACAGCGCTGTCGGCTTTCTGCCAACGCCTTCTCCGTGCCCCCAATCAAACATTAATAGACGAAGCGGAAACATCATATGACAGTGTGGGTTTTGCCGGCAGAGTGAAGGTCAAAGGCCTGTTAGAAAACTCGGAATCATTTAGTTGGTGATAATTAAAACTGACCTTGCCCTCTGGGGAAAGCAGTGGACCAGAACAACACTTTAAGAAAAATAGTCTCAAACCATTAAAGATCCACTGAGGAAACACACATAGAGACACGTCGATACACAACGAGGAAGTTTACATTATATTTCCAAGCGCTGTCTCCTAAACATTCCAAACGACAAAACTGCATTCTCAATTACATCTCGAGGGAAACATATTTTGTCCAGTATTATGTTTGTCTTTGTTTGTCTAATCACAAAAACGTTTCTAATCAAAAATCTGCGTAGGTCCGTGACGGTTGAAACATAACACAGGACTATGTATCCCAGCCCTGTTTCCTAAAAATGACATTGCAATACAACAAAACTGTAGTCTCAATTACATCTCAAGTAAAAACCGTATTTTATTTATTAAATTGCCGGTTTGTCTTCAACATATCTTAAACATTTTCTGATCTAATTCCTAATTAGTTTCTAGTCAAGTCTGCAAAAGTCTGTGTATGGAGGAGGTGGTTGGATGGATGGATGGTTGAAACAAACACAGGACTTTCACAGTAGCCTGGGAAAACTCTGACAAACTTCCGGCAAATTTGAGATTTGCTTTCCAAGTCAGTCTGGCCAAGAGCCCATTCAAACCCATTTCCAATGTCCCCAAAATGGAGGCACCAATCACAACCGCTGAGGCAGGCTTTACACCAATCATAACCGCTGAAGCAGGCTTTACACCAATCACAACTGTTGAGGCGGGCTTTACGTGATGACGATAGCGCAGCGACAGCGAGCAGCTTTTTGTTTACATTCAACATGACGGCTACCGAAGCGCTGCATCACCCGGATCGTTGGTCTGATTGGTCGAAGGACTATCCAATGGGCCCAGAGGCATTTGAGCGGCATCCGTTGGTGACGCCCCTTTGGAAATGAACTGTCAATGAACCTTCCCCAGACCCACTCTCAGTTACAACTGAGAAGGTTCTGGTGTCAACCAGGCTACTTTCACAGAGGAGATCGCTGTTTGTGTCCCGCATGAAATCAAAAGTCAACGTTGACTTTACTTTACTTAAGTAACCAGGGTGTGATTTGTGAAAAAAAAGGCGGGGGTTTACTTTTGTGGCAAAAACAAAATACCTTCACCCAGGAAAGGCTTGTTTGTACCTCGGTAGTGGACGCTCACTTTTACTAGCTAAACTATGGCCCCTGAAAGGACCATCATCTGGCGGTGCCTGCTGCTCAGATGTTCACGTTACAGCGCTTTACTTTGTTTAAAAAAGACTCCTATTTTGGGTATATCATTAACATATGTTCTAGGCCAGGGGTCACCAACACGGTGCCAGCGGGCACCAGGTAACCCCCAAGGACCACATGGAGTAGCCCTCAGGCCTGTTCTAAAAATGAAAATTGAATATTGATATTATCTGTTTCCCACCTTGTTAAGTCATTGTTGATAATTATTGTGAGAAATCATTAACATTACCAGTGTCTTCACATAGATGAGTTTCATTAATCATTAATAATCATATATAACTAAAGGCAAACTGAGCAAATTTGTTATTTCAGAAGAGTGTATCAAACTGGTAGCCCTTCGTATGACTCAATACCCATGAAGTAGCTTCAGTTTCAAAAAGGTTGGTGACCCCTGGTCTAGGCTATTGGTGAAGTAGCATTGATCACTTCGAGGGGGGATACATTTTGTCTCATAGACAGCTGAAGAATTTATTTGGCAACAACTACACATGACGCTACGACCCTAAAGGAAAAGTAAAAAGGGATCATCCTCTAGGGATCCATTAATATCCACAGTAAGTGTCAGGCATCTGTCAGTTGTCCTGACACTTACCAAGGTATTGATCTTTTCTAATCCAAAAAAGAAAGAAATTGTCCTGAGCCTTAAAAACATTCAGAACCTCAGTGTGTGAGTGTGTGTGTCTGTGTGTTTGTGTTTGTGAGAGAGAGAAGTGAGAAGAGAGAGGAAGGAGCCCTGTCCTGCATTACATTGACAGTTAATTACATCTCCAGTCCCTCATCCCTGCTGTCCTCATGCAATAACCATCACACACAAACACACACACACACACACACACACACACACACACACACACAGATGATGAGGCCAAGAGTGCTGCTGAGGCAATGGCCAATGTGTTGTATTTCATCATAGTCCTCCCTGACACACACACACACACACACACACACACACACACACACACACACACACACACACACACACACATTAAGTCAAACAGAGACTACAGAGAGCATGCTGGAATAGCTCTCTGATGACACAGTGACAGGACCGGCCACTGAGACAAATGGACAACATTACTAAAAACATCACAAGTTTGTGTGTGTGTGTGTGTGTGTGTGTGTGTGAGAGGTGATATGAGAGTGTCGGAGGAAAGAGACGAGTGTGTGAAACCTTTATTTGACTTTATCCTTCTTTCATCTTCATCCCCGCTGCACAATTTGTCTTTGCAGTGAAATCTGTCTTGGCCTAGATTATATTTTTGCTCCAAAGTCAATCTTCTCTTTGTACATTTACCCTCCAGCTGCACTCACACAACCTCAAGAAGCTTTGCTGTTTTTAAAGTACTGTCCAGTGTGGAACAAATGACTAATTTTATCCTCTAAATTACTAAATTCTGCACAAAATATCAAAAAGAAAAAAAAAAAAAAAAAAAATATATATATATATATATATATATATATATATATATATATATTAAAGGTTAAGGTTAACATTGAAAGGACTTTAACCCACGGAGACAGCTGTTCATGTCCAGTGTGAAACCAAAAGACAACATTGAAATGTTATTTTACCTTGCATACATAAGTCAATTTACTTACATAGTGTTGTAGTTTAGTTTATTTGCATAAAACAAAGAAATAAAGTACATACAAAAGATTAAAAAGAAGAATAGAGTAGCAAAGGAAGGACAATTTATTCAGAGTCCTTCCCTAATACACAAAAAAGAAAAAAAATTATATAATTACTCTACAAAAATAAAAAAAGCAATACATAGCTACATAACACACATAAAATATATGCATTTCTACAAATAAACCAAGTAAACTAACAAACAATCTAACAGACATTTATTTTAACCCAAACCACAATCTTTTCCAAAAACTGTAGCCAAAAGTAGTTTAGTGTGAATTCACGTCTTTAACCACGTGTTAAAGCTGGTTGAAGTTGGACTACCCCGCACGTTACAAAGGCATCCATATGTGACGATTTTGGAGTGAGAATGTGTTGCTTATTATTAATAGGTCTGATGGTATATATAGATATATATATATATTAAAGGTTAAGGTTAACATTGAAAGGATGTCAAATGTAAGTGAACACAGGCAAAATCTACAGCCAATGCCAATGTTCAGTGTTGTTAAACGGTAGATTGTCATGTAACCTGTCTTAGCAGCAGTAAATGTTGGCTTTTTGTAATTGTGACAAACCTAAAATTAACTAATTAAACTAAATGATGTATGTTTTAGCTCCTGACATAAACCATAACAATATTGCAGTTGATGTGTGTGTCATTCATAAATGGGCATCCAACATCAGTATTTTGTTTGGTCTGTCAGTTGTTTTTCTGCAAAAATGTATTTATTTAACTAAAAAAAAAGTCTAAGTGATACATATTGAACAACATGAACTTTTGCAAACATTACTCATGTTGCTGTTTTTAACCGTATTTAAAGACGTAGAACTTAAAACGTTAATGCTTACGATAGGTTGGCTCACTTGGGTTAATAAAATAAAAGACATTTCTGTCACGAGGTTCAGAGAATTGGAGGATCCAAATGCAGAGACAGCCAGGCGGTGGTGAGCTCGAGGATTTAATCCCAAAAAAATCCATACAAACCAAATGTGTCCTGAATACAGCAGGCAAAGAAATTCAAAACGTAGTAGAAGTCGAAACAGGAATTACAGGAAACAGGAAATACCGAGGCAAAACTGAAACGATGATCTGACACTCCCGTGATCGCGCAGCGATTTAAATGAGCTAACGGTTTGATCAGACCTCAGGTTTTCGGGGAGTTTGTTCCACAGGTGAGGAACATAATAACTAAATGCCGCTTCACTTTGTTTGGTCCTTGTTCTGGAAACACCCAACCAACCTGTCCCACACGAGCTGAGGGGCCTGGATGCTTGATAGGGAACCAACAAATCCAGCATGTAGTTTTTGTCCATGACCATTCAGTGCTTTATAGACCAACAATAAAAGAAATTCAATCTATCCTATGACCTGTAGGAAGCCATTGTAGGGATTTAAGGAGTGATTTAATATGGACAGGATTTTCTGGTGTTTGCACACACACACACACACACACACACACACACACACACACACACACACACACACACACACACACACACATTAAGTTGAACAGAGACTAAAGCAGAGCATGCTGGGATAGCTCTCTGATGGCACAGTGACAGAACCGGCCACAGAGACAAATGGACAACATTACTAAAAACATGTGTGCGTGCGTGCGTGCGTGCATGCGTGCAAACACTGCCATTAACAGCTTGTTTCATGTTCACTCTCTCCAGAAGCCAAATAGCAATTCAAAGTCTGCTTATCTCCATTCAGAGCCTACATACTTCACTCTGTTTTCCTGCTACAATTTGTGTGTGTGTGTGCGTGCCTGTCTGTGTGTGTGTGTGTGTGTACATGTGGTCACAGGTCTGTTGAGCTAATCGTATTGATTTTGTGAGTGGAGTCCTGAAGCTAAGCTCAAAACATTAAAGTGAGCGGAGGGATGGCAGAGGGAGGAAAAGATATGTGGTGATGAGGGATTATCGTCGGTGTGTGGAGCTGTGTTTGACTTCTAGAGGTTCAATAAAATACCAATCTAGGAGTATTTCTTTCTCTACACAGACCTGACAGTTTCTTTGTTCGTATTCACCTTAATACACCGGAGGATGCAGCAGGAGCGCGGACACAAAGGACATCGTTCCCTGAAAATGGTATCTCAATGAAACAAGCTAGATATGGCTTAATTTTCCTATTAATTATAAAAGGTGAAAACCTAACCTCTTAAAAAAATACCTTTATTTGAAAAGCACTTAATTACCTAACTAAGTAGATCTGAAGAGATATGTTACATGACTTTAATTACCAGTTTAATATGTTGAGGGATTAAGAGGGTCATAACAAATTAATCCTTAATTTACCCCTCAGGTGTTTGATGTGGTTGCCAGAGATCACATAAATGGTCAATAAAGTCTGTTTAAAATATGTTATTTGAGAAAAAAAAATTCAGAGAGTAGGCTTTTTACAACCCGTTCTCACTCCCAACTCGTCAAACAAGGCAGCTAGGTCAGTGGCCTTCAGCGTCAGATACTGACGCACAAGGCACTCTTTAGCTTCTTTATCAGACGCACCGATGTTTAACTTGTGTTGTCCTAAAATAAATAATGTTTGAACATTTCTTTGCATTTTTTTCGAGGTTTCTGGCACTTTTTTTAGACTTTTTTTGTTGCTTTTTGTTTAGTTTCAGTTGTTTTTCTAATGCTTTTATTACTTTTTTGTCGCTTTTTTGATATTTCTGTTCCTTTTTTGTCGCTTTGTTTGTCTGTCACTTTTTGTCACTTTGCCGTTTTTGACACTTTTTCAGAAGTTTTTGATGCTTTTTTAACACCAGTATATACACCACTAACACCAAATTATAGATACTAGTTTCACACTTATTCTTGGAATTCATGGTCAATAAACTTAATAAATCTTTGAGTTTAAAAAGCAGAAATATGCTATGATATTGAATAAAACTCACAAAATGTAATGAAAGAAACTGAAACTGATATTTGATTTTACTTTTCAAAAATGTTGTATGGAACCATCCATGTTATTTTGGGGCAATTTGGTTGAAAGAAACCTATATTTCTGATATAGAAACTTTGAAAACGGGCCAAATTTGACCCGAGGACAAGAGGAGGGTTAACTGACTCCAACGTTAACCCATCCGCGGCAAATAGTAGACGCTCAGAGCAACTGCTCAACTGCCGTGCTGTGACGTAGTATAAAGAGCCACAAAGCCAGCATATGAAGGATGTCGGGGGGGATGGATGGGTGAAACAAACACAGGACTTTAACCCACTGAGACAGCTGTTCATGTCCAGTGTGAAACCAAAAGACAACATTGAAATGTTATTTTTTACCTTGCATACATAAGTCAATTTACTTACATAGTGTTGTAGTTTAGTTTATTTGCATAAAACAAAGAAATAAAGTACATACAAAAGATTAAAAAGAAGAATAGAGTAGCAAAGGAAGGACAATTTATTCAGAGTCCTTCCCTAATACACAAAAAAGAAAAGAAATTATATAATTACTCTACAGAAATAAAAAAGCAATACATAGCTACATAACACACATAAAATATATGCATTTCTACAAATAAACCAAGTAAACTAACAAACAATCTAACAGACATTTATTTTAACCCAAACCACAATCTTTTCCTGAATCTAACCAAGTAGTTTAGTGTGAATTCACGTCTTTAACCACGTGTTAAAGCTGGTTGAAGTCGGACTACCCCGCACGTTACAAAGGCATCCATATGTGACGATTTTGGAGTGAGAATGTGTTGCTTATTATTAATAGGTCTGATGGTATTTGTAAGTTAGTTTATTAGATGTTAACAAGAAAAAAGACTTTGAGGCTGAGAACTGATTGGTTGGTTCGGTGAGCGTACGTTACGTTAACATCCCCCCCCCACCTCTGTTAAATGGCAGCACGCGGGCGCTTCCCACAGCTTTCTGAGGATGCTTTCACACCTGCCTCGTTTGGTCAGTTTAAGATGAACATTGGAGCTTTTGGTCAGATATTCCGGTTGGTTTGGGGCGGAGTGAAAGCTCTGGTGCGGACCAAACAAACAAGCAAAGCAAATTTTAGGACTTGAGACTTGCTTGATTCACATTCAGAAAAGACTCGACTTGACTTTGACTTGATATTCATGACTTGAGACTTGACTTAGACTTGAGTCAAATGACTTGATTTTCTGTTTAATAAATATATTGTTTCCCCCTCTGATATTGAGGAGTTAACTTTATGATTTTAGTGCTGTTGCATGCGCAGGAACCGTTGATATGATGACGTGGCGCGGCGGCAGACCGTCAGTAAACAACACTGGCTATGGCTAGTAACTTAACGTCATGGATCCCTCTCATGGGCGCCAATACCGTGGGTGCTCCGGAGTTTGAGCACCCACGGAAAATACTGACCACCCACGATTGCCAGACTGCCAGTTCATTTTTACATTAATCTAAAATTAAACACTGCAGTTGTGGAGCGTCTGTCATAGTGTGATTGGTTATGTCGGTGGCATTGATTCTTAACTTCCCACGAAGCTGATCGTTACGTGCCAGTTAAACTTCTCATCTCCATCTGTATTTGTGAGAAGTGGCGCTAAAATGTATGCATGCAGCCACAAATATTCAAGATTGTACTGTGGCGAGGTGCGTGGAAAGATTCACTCGGAAGGCAGAGTTACTAATTTCCAAGCTAGGTTATTGACAAAAATAGGGCCTCTTGGCTTGTGAAGTGCATGCACATTCTTGTGCATGTGCTGCTTGGTTTCTTCACCAAAGTTCTTACACACCATAACGTTTTATTAAAAGGTGCTTAGGATAAAAAATAATTAACCGATTTGTCTTTTGATGCGAAATCTCTGTCTCGGCCTAGATTATATTTTTGCTACAAAGTCAATCTTCTCTTTGCACATTTACCCTCCAGCTGCACTCGCACAACCCTTAAGAAGTTTCGCTGTTTTAAAAAGTACTGTCCAGTGTGGAACAAGTTTAATTTGAGTGACAAATGACTCATTTGTATTCTCTAAATTAATAAAGTATGCACTCAAATTAAAAAGAATTGACAAAACATAGCATTGAAGAATGCTTAGGATAAAAAGGTGAGGACGAGTGACCAACAGTGTAATAAAAAATAAATAAAAAAATCCCACTTAATTTGCTTGCAGGATATTTTACAATAAGATATATATTGAAGGACTTGTTGGGTTTTGTTGTTGTGTTTGCAGTTGGTCGGTTGTGGAACTACTGTGGATTGTTTGTCTTTAATCAGCAGTGAGGAAGGTGGTTGATGGTATCATGGTCCCAGGTGAATGGGAGACAAATTGGGCGTCATGGTGCAGGAGATGCCCTTCACTTCTCCTCCTCCTCTTCCTCCTCCTCCTGTGTCACCTCTCACAATCATGCCTCTTGCCGAACACAATCGATACACACACCTGCTTTTTCAGCCACTTTACCTTCTCTCTTCTCTCTCTCATTCCCTCGAGTCGATGTAATCTTTGTCAGATGTTTGCTCATTTATTCTAACTCTTCCAGCTTCTCCAGCAGTCCCAGTGGTGTCCAGAAAAATTTGGAATTTCCTCCCGTAGGTCCGATTAAACAGTCCAAGTCACAAGTGTCACCATGGCCACTATTATGAGCTCAGGGACCAGAGAATTGTCCGTTTGAAGGTGAAGAGCTTCTTGGCTTAAACGGGCCAACATGTGCTTGCACTTAGACTCATGCTAGGATCAGACAACAGATATTTTGGGGTTTTGAGATGGTCACTGTGGATCGCATAGAGGGTACGTCCCGGATTGTTAAATTACATCCACGCGTCCTTCACTTGCTTCCAGAACAACTTCAGGAGAAATCAAATAAGAGACTTGGGAAGCAGTTATACATTCTTGCAACCTGGTGGAGAAACATGGCCACCTAAAACCTTTGATCTCAGTGTAGTCTTGCCAGACCTTCCTCCACAGCGCTGCAAAGTAGGGTCTGGCTAGTCCACACAGCATTCCGGGATGAGAGAAAAACATGCTCTGGTTTATTGGCATTTCTTTAAACCAATCGCAATCGTCTTGGGCGGCGTTAAGCACCGGACAGAGCCACAGTGTCTCTGCAAAATAGCCTCAGGAAGGAACTTGTTTTAGTGGAACGTATACGTTCAAACGTTGTTTTAGTCGTGCAACAGAAAACTCAGATTGGACAGATAGTCTAGCTAGCTGTCTGGATTTACCCTGCAGAGATCTGAAGAGCAGTTGACCATAGTCCTCATGAATCCTCCGGAGTTAGAACGGCAACACAAAGAAAGAGGAAGGTGACGGACATCCGGCCGAAATGAGGGACATCCAGTGGAATTTCCGGCGGCACCGGAGCAATCCCGGAAAGAAAATGTCGTTGATATAAACTAATCCCTGTGTGAGGTACATGAGCATGCCAGGGACCGCAGAAGAGCTCGCTGTGCTCCAATTGGTCAGCATTGTGGAGCATGTCAAGTTGTCAAACTAGATCAGAAAAGGCAAAAATGCCTGAAATATAGCATTGATTCTTACTTTTGTTTTGAGCATTGATATAGAGTCAATAGGGCAAAATATTACGTTCTGAGGTCATGAACACCCTTATTAGTGCATGCATTTCCAGATTTTTCTTTTTGTTTCCTTTCAATTTACGTCCCTATTATAAGAAATAGGCAGTTAGTATTCAGGATTAACCGAGAAGGCCATTGTCATGGCTCACGGAAAGGATTAGATAGTGGCCCCTGGAGGGCAGGAAGCCACACACCGATCAGCAGGAGAATTGATTTTTGTTGCCCAGACGTGAGCGACCGACCACAAAGCTTGTTAATCTGTTCAGATAACCCAAAGGAAAGGAGGGGAGGCAGGAGAAGAAGACAGGAGAGAGGTGGACAAATCGAAACAGGCTCCAAAATCGAATGTGGCACAAAGAAAGAAAGTGCCTTGGGCTTTTAAAGACTAGACTAAATCAGTTTATTTAAACAGGTCGAGATACCAAAATGTAAAAGCTTGTAAAGCTTCGACAAAACTGGACAAAAGTCTGCGTCTGCGCTCGCTTTGAAGAGATCTTCCTTTCAAATTCCACTTTTCTTTGTCTCGTAATTTCAATAAAAAAAAGAAGAGGAAGACAGCTGCTTGCCATATTGAGTGGAGACTTCTTGGTGTGAATACAATATCTCTCCAAAAAAACTAATCTACTTGGGATGAGATCAAATAGTGGGTTTATTTTGTTTAATTCAAGACAAAAAAAAACTTCCTCTCACAGCAGTGAGCCGACTATCACACACACACCGTTTAGATCAAACTGTTCGTTTTTCAATCCCTCTCCCACCGGCTTCTGCGTAGATGTTGATCAGCGCAGTAATGGTCCCTCAGCATGTGGTTTTGTTGCTAAACTGCATTTAAAATGAGCGGTGAAGTTAAATCACCTGTTTCAGGTAACGGCACCCTAGGGTACCGTCTATTTGCTGGATTGTTTTGGGAGGTGACGGTCGGTAGCTAACGTTAGCAAATAAGCCCACTGTCGGCAACGGAATTGTTAAAAAAAATGTGTTGTGTATCTGGAGTTGTGCATTAGCTTTGTGTGAAATCTGTAAAGCTGAACGGACTGTAGTAACGTTAGGCTAAAACAGATTTTTATTGTAATGTAAAGACTTTCTGTGAGAGAGGACAGAGAAGGGACACTAACATTATATTCTGGCATGTAACTGTAACTGCTAAAAAGGAACTACACGCTGTTTTACTTTTGTGTGTGTGTGTGTGTGTGTGTGTGTGTGTGTTCACAGGGCTGTTCAGCTAATCGTATTGATTTTGTGTGTGGAGTCCTGAAGATAAGCTAAAAACATCAAAGTGAGCGGAGGGATGGTATGTGAAGGTGTGAGTAAGCAGTCTTTAATACCCTGCCTGTCCGTAAATTGAATCTGCAAACTGAATATTCTCTGGCATAGCAACAGTAACTAAGGGGGCAGTGGGTATAGGATTGGTCAGGTGGTCAACTTCTGTCAGTTTTTTCAAAGTTGAGCTCTGTGGCGATTACCTTCACTTCCATAATCAACTCTGCTGATCATTACGATTTCATTTAAATGAGGTTTAAATTGATTTCAGTGTGAAAGGGAAATTGAGCATTAGTGCTCATGAACACAACATCAGCTCGACTGTAGAGCCCAACCCCCGATAGAGACACAGTGTGTGTGTCATATTCCACAGCTCTCAGACACATTACAAGGTACTCAGCTTCACAGTCACGTCTCAATTCAGCCCACAGCTTCTTCCTGTGATCTAGAGCTTCGCTTTGATTACAGGGAAGTGAAAATGACGGGAGGATGAAGGACGGGATGCTGTGGCAGAGGAGGAGGAGGAAGTCTGCATGTAATGAAGGAAAGACGAAGTGATGAGGGGAAGATGGAGGAGTGTGTGAATCAGTGTGCGTGTGTCTGTTTGCGTAAAAACGAGTGAAAGTGGCACGTCTGTGAGCTGTGGGGAGTCTGCATATATGCCTGTTGTCAAATCATCTTCGTCACATGAACAGATGTCGGGGGTGTAGGGTGTGTGTGTGTGTGAGAAACGGTCTCTGTGGGAGGTGTCACCATTTCTGTTTCCCCTGGGATTCTGGTACATTTCACTGCCTGGAACCTGTTGCTTCTTCAACACATTTTCCCAACAATGGTTTGTCTCTGTGGATCATTTGTTCATCATATTCTTTTTTTATTTAATTTTTTTTTAATCTACTTTCGTCTTTTATTATCTATTTTTCTCATTGAAAAAAGAAAAACCCATCTGGCTTCAACCAAGGAAATCACCATGACTGTAACCTGAAAACGAATTCAATAACGTCAATAACACACGGCATCACTGTTGTATACAGTTACATTCAGGTACATTACCACCAGCTAATGAAAACCGGTTTAATGGTCTCCCTGAAAAGAAACGACTGTTATGTGATTTTGATTAAGGGGTGATTTCACGCCTTTTCAACATTGCGTGGAAGTCTGGGACGGGGCCAAAGGAGTGGCAGACTGGGGTGGTGGTTCCCCTTTTTAAAAAGGGGGACCAGAGGGTGTGTGCCAATTATAGGGGTATCACACTTCTCAGCCTCCCTGGTAAAGTCTACTCCAAGGTGCTGGAAAGGAGGGTTCGGCCAATAGTCGAACCTCGGGTTGAGGAGGAACAATGCGGATTCCGTCCTGGTCGTGGAACAACGGACCAGCTCTTCACTCTCGCAAGGATCCTGGAGGGAGCCTGGGAGTATGCCCAACCGGTCTACATGTGTTTTGTGGATTTGGAGAAGGCGTATGACCGGGTCCCCGGGAGATACTGTGGGAGGTGCTGCGGGAGTATGGGGTGAGGGGGTCTCTTCTCAGGGCCATCCAATCTCTGTACAACCAAAGCGAGAGCTGTGTCCGGGTTCTCGTAGTAAGTCGGACTCTTTTCAGGTGAGGGTTGGCCTCCGCCAGGGCTGCGCTTTGTCACCAATCCTGTTTGTAGTATTTATGGACAGGATATCGAGGCGTAGTCGGGGTGGGGAGGGGTTGCAGTTTGGTGGGCTGGGGATCTCATCGCTGCTCTTTGCAGATGATGTGGTCCTGATGGCATCATCGGCCTGCGACCTTCAGCACTCACTGGATCGGTTCGCAACCGAGTGTGAAGCGGTTGGGATGAGGATCAGCACCTCTAAATCTGAGGCCATGGTTCTCAGCAGGAAACCGATGGAATGCCTTCTCCAGGTAGGGAATGAGTCCTTACCCCAAGTGAAGGAGTTCAAGTATCTTGGGGTTGTGTTCGCGAGTGAGGGGACAATGGAGCGGGAGATTGGTCGGAGAATCGGGCGCAGCGGGTGCGGTATTGCATTCAATCTATCGCACCGTTGTGGCGAAAAGAGAGCTTAGCCAGAAGGCAAAGCTCTCGATCTACCGGTCAGTTTTCGTTCCTACCCTCACCTATGGTCATGAAGGCTGGGTCATGACCGAAAGAACGAGATCCAGGGTACAAGCGGCTGAAATGGGTTTCCTCAGGAGGGTGGCTGGCGTCTCCCTTAGAGATAGGGTGAGAAGCTCACTCATCCGTGAGGAGCTCGGAGTAGAGCCGCTGCTCCTTTGCGTCGAAAGGAGCCAGTTGAGGTGGTTCGGGCATCTGGTAAGGATGCCCCTGGGCGCCTCCCCTAGGGAGGTGTTCCAGGCACGTCCAGCTGGGAGGAGGCCTCGGGAAGACCCAGGACTAGGTGGAGGGATTATATCTCCAACCTGGCCTGGGAACGCCTCGGGATCCCCCAGTCGGAGCTGGTTAATGTTGCTCGGGAAAGGGAAGTTTGGGGTCCCCTGCTGGAGCTGCCCCCCCGCGACCCGACACCGGATAAGCGGACGAAGATGGATGGATGGATGGATTCATGTTTTATTGCTCATTATATAATAATATAAACATTAACTTTTTTTTGTAAAATATCCTTTAGCTTTAGTGCGTAACTTTTTGATATTAATGAACATCCATTACATTCAAGCCATTGCCAAATGAGTTGCTACAAAGCTAATAAAGACTATCAGCTCCACACAACTCTCTCTGGATTTCTCAGTATGGCTATGATCAGAAGACTGTGGCGTCCGGCGACTTTCCCACGCAGAAACTCGAGTAAAGATAATGACCTCTTCTGAAGAGTCCATCATCTTTTTTTACTCCTCCATGTCCTCCTTGGCTACTAGCAACTGCGTGGAGGAGGGGTGAGGGTGGTGCGCGATCACGGAAGACTTGTATCATGTGGACATGCCAACAGTTTTGTTGTCATTATTTTGAATTCCCCATGGGGGAGACAGAAATTACACACTATAGCTTTAATTTCTAATCACTTCTTTAAAAACATCTGTGTTCTAGGAAGAGAATCAGAAAAACATTAGTGGCACAAGCCTGGGACAGAAGACAACATTCTTTCTTTGTTCTTTTTAGAGAAAACTTTCACCATTGCCATTGAGTATTTTTGGTAATATACTTATAATTATAAGTTCATGTGTGCCAAGCCCTTGTACAGTGGTGCTCATAAGTTTAGGAACCCATGCTAAAGTTGACTAAAAAGTGGAATAAAAAAAAATCATCTTTTAGAAATTGATCTTAATGCCTTAATTAAAAGAAATTAGGAAAAATCCAACCTTTAAGGATACCAATTTTCTTTGTGAATGAATAATGTATGATAAATAAATATTCTTCCTTAAAATACAGGGGGCATAAGTATACACACCCCTATGTTAAATTCCCATAGAGACAGGCAGATTTTTATTTTTTAAGGCCAGTTATTTCATGGATCCAGTATACTATGCATCCTGATAAAGTTCCCTTGGCCTTTGGAATTTAAATAGCCCCCCCACATCATCACAACACCATACCTAGAGATTGGCATGGGTTACTTTCCATAAGATTATCTCTCAATGCAAATCAAACCAGCTATCAGGCTAACTGAAATAAAACCATGCCGCTGTGGGAACTTTGGGAGACTTTGGGAGACTCGGAGAGTGCAGATGCAGAAGACCCGGAAACGCAGGCCAATCAGAGCAGACTTGGCTTTTTCAGAAGGGGGGCTTAAAGAGACAGGCGCTAAAACGGAGCGTTTCAAACGCAGGCTGAACACACGTATATTCAGACAGACAGTATGAGAAAAATAATGTGTTTTTTTAACATTAAAACACATAAACATGTTTTAGTAGAAACCTAAAATACAAGTATGAACCTGAAAATTAACATGATATTGGATCTTTTAATACCAAAACAAAGCGCTGACATGGCTGCAAGGGACGGAGATTCCTTCACCGTCACTGCGGCAGTTTTAACCTCAGGTCAGCTCTCTGTAAAGGTGGTCAGCCGCTCCCATGAAAACCACTGAGATGCATCAAAACGTAAAAGAGGATATGCTTATTAATAGGAGAACAGACAATTCTAAATTGTTGTCACTGTGTTGTAAAACTGATTTGAAATTAAAGCTGCGAGCAGCGATGGACGGGCCCTCGCGCCTCTGCGCACGTCGGGGTTACCGGCGGACGCCGCTCCTTGCGACCGTGCATTTGTGCGGCACTCAGACGCCACAAACCGTCACCAATGAAAAGGGAACTCCCCACCGAGTTCGACAATACCTCACACAAGACTCTACGTCATACGGTTCATTAGCTGTGAAAGGGGGTGTGGCTAAAGCATAGGGGGCGGGTCCAACCATCACCAATTAAAAATGAAGCCTCTGCTGAGATGAATGATACCTCATACAAGACTCTACCTTAAATGGGTCAGCATGTATGAAAGGGGGCGTGGCTTAAACATAGGGGGCGGGCCAAACCATCACCAATGAAGAAGGAAGTCTCTGCTGAGTTCAATGATACTTCACACAAGTGTTTACATCAATCGGGCCATTAGTAATAAAAGGGGGCGTGGCTTGAACATAGGTGGCGGGCCAAACCATCACCAATGAAGAAGGAAGTCTCTGCTGAGTTCAATGACACCTCACACAAGACTCTACCTTAAACAATTCAAATGTTATGAAAGGGGGCGTGGCCTGAGTAAGTGGGCGTGGCCATATTATAGAGGGCGGCTCAGTAGCACACGTAGACCACACATTCTGAGTTTCATGCAAATCGGATGATGTTTGTCATATAAAGCAGATTTCCTGTTGCCAGCGGGGGGCGCTATGACCAAAAGTCAATTTTGGCCTGTAGGTGTCCTCAGCCCTGGACTCTTGTCAATTGTGAGAAATTTCGGGCAGATACGACAACGTACACTCAAGTTACAACAACTTCTTTGTTTATCGCTAAACACTCAAAATGGCCGCCACGCCACGCCCACACCGTCTGACTTTTAATAACTTTTCATCGTTAAGGTGTTGGGATGGTACAGACCAAGTTTGAAGTCCATCGGATGAAATCTCTAGGAGGAGTTTGTTAAAGTATAGCACCTTGACTTTTAGGCCTACTTCCTGTTGCCACTAGGGGGCGCTATGACTTTAAGTAAATATCGGCCTTTATTTGTCCTCAGGGTTGGACTCTTATGAATCCTGAAAAGTTTCGAGGTAATCGGACAACGTACACTCGAGTTACACCCACTTCCTGTTTCGGCGGCGAAACGCACAAAATGGCCGCCCTGCCACAGCCACGCCCTATGATGAAAAGTTTTTCTTTTAACAACTTTTCATCTTTAACTTCTTAAGATGGCACAGAGCGAGTTTGAAGTTGATCGGATGAAATCTCTAGGAGGAGTTCGTTAAAGTACGACATGTGGAAATGGCCAAAATCGCACTAATTTCGAACATTTAATTCAAAATGGCGGACTTCCTGTTGGGTTTAGGGTATGGCTCTAATGGAGTTTTTTGTACATCTTGACATGTTACATATGTGTACCAAGTTTTGTGAGTCCACGTTAAACGCACTGCAGGGGCTCAATTTTCGTAACTTTCTAGGGGGCGCTAGCGAGCCATTTTTGTGCGCCTATTCCCGAAACCCTTAAAATACGTAAATTTTCACCAGCTTTGATGCGACCGCCAAATTTGGTGAGTTTTTGAATATAGTAAGCCCCTCAAAAAGCCAATTCATTTGACGGGAAAATAATAATAGAAAGAAAGAAAGAAAGAAAGAAAGAAAGAAAGAAAGAAAGAAACAATAATTCCTTCAGTTTCAATAGGGCCTTCGCCGCTGTCCGCGCTCGAGCCCTAATAAAAACATAAAAAGTGAAAAGATACTATCTACTATCTGTGTTTTTTTTCCCCCCCTAGGAAAATAGTCATATATTTCCAAGAAGTAATCATTTGAAAGTCATGGGAAAATACTCAAACCGAGTTCACACACTTGTTATGTTTATCTCCAGCTCTGGCTTGTTAGCTGTAGAGTCAGCAGCTGTGTTTGTGTGTGTGTGTGTGTGTGTGTGTGTGTGTGTGTGTGTGTGTGTGTGTGTGTGTGTGTGTGTGTGTGTGTGTGTGTGTGTGTGTGTGTTGGAATCTGACCCGTTTCCCCCATGATGCTGCTGCTCTGCGTTTGATCCACTAACACAGCTTCTCTCTGTGTGTTCTCAGTAGTACCACATTATGATAACATGAGCTTTGAAGTGCTCTGGCCTACATGCTTCTTACCTGGGAGGAAAATCTGTTCTTCTCCCTGCAGAGAAATTATTCATGACCACAGAGAGAGAGAGAGAGAGAGAGAGAGAGTGAGAGAGATAACGTGCGCTTCACTTCTTCCCTTCTTTAGATACTTACAGGGTAAAATGAAGACATACTGTACACGTTTTCTCACGTCCAAATCCCATTCAGTGCACTTCATCTACAGAAATTACGCAGCCTGTTGTGATCCATGTGGCCAACATCTTTATTCAGCAGGAGAGAGGTTGTCATTTGTGAATGTCCTAATATATGCAACTAATTCAGCAGCATTTTGATGCTTTCTTGGACAGATTGCAGCGGAGGACAGGACACATCGGGAAAAGGAATGTATAAAAGCTACAAGTCCTCCAAACATACGACGATATCAATCGTTTATTCCTACCCTCTAATACAGTGGTTCTCAAAGTGGGGTCCGGGGGACCCCCAGGGGTCCTTGAAGGGGTTCTAGGCGGTCCCCAACCAAAAGAAGAATAATTTATTTTCACTGTACTTTCATCCATAAGTAACACAATGACAGATTGTATGACTATTTTGCCCATGGGTTTCATTTACTTTCTGTAATAAAACATCTAAAAGCTAAAATTCTATCAGATAGGGGACCCTGGGAAAAAGTCTTATCAGATGGGGGTCCGTGGTCTAATTTGTGTCAGTTTAGGGGTCATTGATGTGAAAAAGTTTGAGAACAGCTACTCTTAATACAACCCACAGGAGTGTTTCATAAATTAGCAGCGGTAGGAAATATGACCCACTGTTGAAGAAGTCCGTTTCTCACCCATATATACTGTATATATATATATATATATATATATATATATATATATATATATATATATATGAAGAACTTACTATACAGCCCAACATGTTGCCTGAATGCCTGAAAAATGCAGAATTCACACATTCACTATTGATAGCACAATGCATCATTTAGCGCTGGGAGGCAACGAGGGAGCAGATGAAATGGGAGGTGGGTGAGGGGAACGTGCAGGCCAAGTAAAGCGCATGAAGCACGCTCTTAAATAATGTTTTTGAAGCGCGACCGGGCTCTTCTACAATCAATCCCTCCATGTTGAGCTTGACTTTCATCTTATATTTTCTGCCCAGACCTCCTGCTGTGCCCTCTCTCCCCTCCCTCCGTCCATCCGTTCATCCACGCACTCCTCCTGCACATCATCTCCAACACAGACATCATTACCACGGCTCCATGCTGGGCCTTGTATACTCGCCAGTTCTCCCTCCTTCTAAGACCAAAACATGGGGAGGCGCAAGCAAGAATGGCTGGACGAAGCAACGCATTCTCAATATTGTACAAAAATGTATGCACACCAATACCTATGATATCTTACGAAACTAGGCTGACCGCCGGCTACAGAGCTAGTTGTTTTAAGCCACTACAGAGCTCCGTGACGCTGGCTACTAGTCTCCCATTGCCAGACCTTCCTCCACAGTGCTGCGAAGGAAGGTCTGCCTAGTCCACACAGCATCCTGGGATAGAAGAAAAACGTGCTCTGGTTTATTGGCATTTCTTTAAACCAATCACAATTGTCTTGGGCAGCGCAAAGCGCCGGCAAAGCAACGGTGCCTCTGCAAAATAGCCTCTGGAAGGAACTTGTTTTGGTGGAACATGTGTACGTTCAAAAGTTGTTTTAGTCGTGCAACAGAAAACTCAGATTGGACAGATAGTCTAGCTAGCTGTCTGGATTTACCCTGCAGAGATCTGAGGAGCAGTTAACCACAGTCCTCACAAATCCACCGGAATTTGAAATGCCAACACAAAGAAAGAGGAAGGTGACGGACATCCGGCCGAATTGAGGGACATCCAGTGGAATTTCCGGGCAGCAATCCCGGAAGTGGAATGTCGTGGATATAGACTACCAGCTACAGACCTCTGTTGTATCAGCGGTAGTTGGTGGTTCAGTTATCCCGATAAAAGGTGACTTTGAGCCTGGTACAGAGCACTGCAATCCGGTCCTTTTCGGCGGACATTACAGTTAAGTTTAGGCACCAAAACGCTGAGTTAAGTTTAGGATGAAGACCATGGTTTGAAACGAATGACCAACGAATGCATTTCCTGGGTGAAAGTCTTTTTTTTTACTGGGAAGGGAACTTCCTCCCTACGCGGTCCCAAATGTTCTCATACAGCACCAGTCAATACCGTGCATACAGCAACAACAACAAAAACGCGGAATGCATATGAATAATGGTGCTTTACTTTTGGTAGCTATATGTATGAATGGTTCATGAGAACAGCTGGGATGAAGATGGAGGTGGAGAGGGAGTAAGAGATGAGAGGACTGATGGAGATGTCAGGAGGAGAGAGATGTGGGGCTGCAGGACGGGAGGAGTTTTTCAGCTCTGAGTGACTCGCCTGTCAGGAGCTAACGATTGCAGTGCCCTTGGCTGAGATGAGTGGCGACCATAGGGACACACACAAAAGCAGAGTGTAAGCACGTTCACGCCTATAAATGATCATGTACACGTTGCTTCATAGCTGGATGCATGATGGGGAAGTCATGCCAACATGCAGATACTTAGCAATCATCGTGTTCACATTGAAGGCCCACAATCAGGGGTGTAGTGCAGCCGGACTGCACCGGAACGACGCTCCGCCACTTTTTATCTCTAAGTGAGGAAATAGATTATTTTCAGTTTGCATAAAAGACAAAATAAAAACAAATGGTGAAAGTTTTCATATTGACATTTAAGATTGATTAATTCATGATGTCAACTCATGCATTGAGTAACATGCAAAAAGCTTAAAAGTTGCCAGTAGTCTTTTTCTCTCAGTGAATTATATTAATTTTTCTCAGTCTAAAGCTAGCTAACTTTAACTAAAGATGACAAGGGAGGTGTCCTTTAATTTTATAGTTATAGTTGACTAATGAAGCCCAGCGTATATTCTTTCGGGAAGACTTCTATGCTGCACATTTCTCTCTCTCTCTCCCAACCTAATCAGCTGCATTGTCATCAGCCAAATCTGGGCTTCACTCTTTTAGTTAAACCGACCAGATTTGCCGCAGTCTCAATGAGCTATCGCGTTGTTGCATTCAAACTGGAAATCTGTTCTCCTCTCGGGAGCGTGCCTATGTTGCCACAGACCTATGTTCCCACATTTCTAAGAATTTTTTTTTTTTTACTGAAAATTAGGCCCTATGTTCCCACAGCCCTATGTTTGCACATTTCTAAAATTGTTTCCTTTTTCATGAATTTGTATCAGTTTATCTCCCTAACCCTAACCTTAACCCTAAAAAATGTTGGGATTAAATTGAAGGGAAATGTAGGAACACAAGACCTAATTTTGAAAAAGGATCATAGGGCCTAATTTTCAGTGAAAAAACATTCTTAGAAATGTATTCCTATACATCCACGGCGTCTATACCACTTATAAATGAACATTGCAATGGAGTCTAATTGCCAAAGACTCTAACATATCAACCTATTATGCACCATGTTCATTAACCTTATTTCACTCTTAAATGAAGTCTTTCCTGATTGAAATAAATGTAAACAATTTAACTCTGTGTGTGTGTGTGTGTGTGTGTGTGTTGTGTGTGTACATGCATGCATGCGCGTCATAGTTGCGCTCCGGTACTTCAACAAATAGCATATCATCCCTGCCCACAATTACTGTTTATGGAAGGCCTGTCTCCTAAATATGACGTTCCCATACAAATGAACCACATACTCAATTACGTCTCGAGGGAAACGTATTTTGTCTGGGTTTCTTTTTGACGTCACAAATATGTTTCTAATCCGAGTTTGCATACGGAGGAGGTCGGGATGGATGGATGGATGAATGGACTTTTACCCAGGAGACTGCTGTTCTTGTCCTGTGTGAAACTAAAAGTCAATGTTGACTTATTTTAAAGTAATCCCTCGAGATGTATTGAGAATGCAGTTTAGATGTATCGGATCCTTATTTTTTTAGCAGACAGAGTTGGTTTATTGACACACTGCTTTCAAAGTGCATATTAATAATTTCTATTGGCTTGCATTAGCCACAGCTAATGGAGTATTCCTGGATATACTTGTAAAAATATATATTTATAATGCTTTTTCAATATGTGAAAACCATTAGATCATGAGAAATGATCAATACATCAGTCTGCACTCATGTACTGACTGAGGTTGAGACAACAAACACATTTCGGACATCCGTGGATAAAAACAATGACAAAACAAAAGAGGAAAAAGTGTTTGAGGTTGACCGCTGATGTTTTTATAGATGTAGACAGTGAGATAGTAAAGTGAAATATTGCCTGAAGTCTCTGCTGCTGCTGCTGAACTTGAGCCTCACAGTCAGTTTTCATTAGAACAGTCTGCTCTGCCATCATCACAGCCAGCGGCCCCGAGACGTCGCGCAGCACACCGCCATTCATCACTGTTGACACAGACACACACACACACACACACACACACACACACAATTCACTTTCTCAAACACCACTCTGTTACTGAACCCTCCTCTCACCCTCAGTTTACTGGCTGCCATGTTTTCTCATGTCTCTCTTTGTGAAAAGCTGAAACATGTCTGAAACAGTTCTTTTATCAGGGTCAGCTCTATGTTCCCAGAGCCCAGTTGTCCCACATTTCTAAGAATTTTTTTTTTCACTGAAAATTAGGCCCTATGTTCCCACATTTCTAAGATTTTTCTTAAAATTAGGCCCTATGTTCCCATATTTCGAAGATTTTTCTTAAAATTAGGCCCTATGTTCCCATATTTCGAAGATTTTTCTTAAAATTAGGCCCTATGTTCCCACATTTCTAAGATATTTCATAAAATTAGGCCCTATGTTCCCACATTTCTAAGATTTTTCTTAAAATTAGGCCCTATGTTCCCACATTTCTAAGATTGTTCTTAAAATTAGGCCCTATGTTCCCACATTTCTAAGATTGTTCTTAAAATTAGGCCCTATGTTCCCACATTTCTAAGATTGTTCTTAAAATTAGGCCCTATGTTCCCACATTTCTAAGATTTTTCTTAAAATTAGGCCCTATGTTCCCATATTTCTAAGATTTTTCTTAAAATTAGGCCCTATGTTCCCACAGTTCTAGGACATTTTCAAAATTAGGTCTTGTATTCCTACGCTTCCCTTCAATTTAAGCCCTATCCTCCCACAAAACATTTTAGGGTTCGGGTTAGGGGGGTGAAATCTGATACAAATTTATGAAAAAAAAAAATGTGGGAACATAGGGCTGTGGGAACATAGGCACGCTCCCCTTTTATCCATGCTAACAACATGGCTCAAAAGATGGCAACGTCGGTCTGTCGGTTGGTCCACTGCTTCAGTTCAGACTGAAACCTCTTAACTACAATGCTGCTCATGAGTATAGGAACCCATGCTAAAGTTGAATAAAAAGAGGAATAAAACAATGATCTTTTGGAAATTGATCTTAATGCCTTAATTGGAAAAAATAGGAATGAAACTTGAGATTGGCATGGGGTACTTTCCATAAGATCATCTCTCAATGCAAATCAAACCAGCTATTAGGCCCACCTCTAGGTATGGTGAAGGGTATGTGATGGTGTGGGGGTATGGTGAAGGGTATGTAATGATGTGGGGGGCTATTTTAATTCCAAAGGCCAAGGGAACTTTATCAGGATGCATAGTATCCTGGATCCATGAAATAACTGGCCTTTAAAAATAAACATCTGCCTGCCTCTATGGGAATTTAACATAGGGGTGTCTATACTTATGCCCCCTGTATTTTAAGGAAGAACATTTATTTATTTACGATACATTATTCATTCACAAAGAAAATTGGTTTTCTTAAAGGTTGAATTTTTCCTCATTTTTTTTTTTAGTCAACTTTAGCATGGGTTCCTATACTCATGAATTAATTTTAATGGCATTCTAACTTTTCTTCTAGTGCTGTGTTTCCCAAGCTTGTTACAGTCTGGTACCCCTTTCCAACTTTCAACCTCCAGCTATGTACCCCCTATCCTCCCACAAAAGGCCCCCTGTATTCTTATATGAAGTGGGTTTTTTTTTGGCGTACCCACTATTTCACTTTGGTAACACTTGGGGTACATGTACCCCAGTTTGGAGAACTAATGCTCTAGTGCACCGAGGTGATTCAAGTTTTCATTCACGAAGAGCAAAGTTTTCTCCAGACATTCACGCTCCCAGACAATGAATCCTGCTGGTGTCGGTGATCCCATTAGGTTCATATTTTGCGAGAGGGTGATATGTTGACAGATATTAGATGGATTGCAATGAAAATGGCACAGATATTAAGTTATGTTCCCCACTGTGTGGATCCTAATGACTCTGGTTATCTTTAAAAAAAACTCCTGTTAAAAATCCTGGCAGCAGATTAATCTTCCTTGTCAAAACCTGGGGCACGTTCAGCCCTGACAAAATGTAGCAAAGTGTTTGTTGAAACTGAAATGCATCGAACCCCCTGCTGTGTATGCAAGCATACTCGCCTTTTTATCACCACAGATTTACATACACGTCGCTACTGATTTGGTAAACGAGAGAAAACATACCTCAAAGCTTGTTGCCTACTACACTACTACACGTTTCCTCGGAACGGTGTGAAACGTGTAGTTCAACACGGAAACCGTAGTAAAACGATGCACACCGTATTGAGATTGAACGTGCCTTTGATAACTGCATCACCCACAATGCAACTCGACTGCCAACACCTTAGTCAGAGATCAGGGTGTTATACATTGGTTCGATGGTGTCTCGTTCCAGGCAGCGCTGCGACTGCTGACTTCAAGGCACCTAACCCTAACCCTAACCATTGCCTAACCCTAGTGCCTTCCAGCCAGCGAAGGCACTAGGGTTAGGCAATGGTTATGGTTATGGAGAGGTTGGGGGCTTAAAACCCTGATAAACTATATATTAGCAGCTAGTGTAGCCTGGCGCTGCCACCAGCAGAGATGAGCAGCGGGCTACAGAGGTCTGGTAAGCTCACTTCTTTCTAACTCCACACAGACTTTTTTTTTACTTTTCAAACTTGCAGACTTCAGCCCCAATCGACACTGACTCAAGTGACAATTAAGGACATTTATCAGTCATGTATCATATTAAAACGTTTTTGTACTTTGTGTTTGCTGATAGTTAGCATACATGCTAAACTAAGATGGTTAACATTGTAAAGTTTATAGTTAGGCCTACTACACATCTGCACGTTAACATTGTCATTGTGAGCATGCAGATACAGAGCAGATAACGTGACTGGAGACTTTTATTTTGAAAGTGCAATGCTCATAATGTAGACTTCAAAGGAGGCAGAGTATAAATGGGGACACAACTATTAAGTTATATACAGTATAGAACGATAGAACTTACCACTCAACACAACATACTTTATTGCACGCATGCACGCACACATGCACACTCTTACTTGGATTTTTCTAATTTCCTGTCTGTTGTTCGATGTTTCAAAGCTGTTGTATCTCCTCAACCCCCAACTGTTTTTCATTTCATCATTTCACACTCCCACAGTTGGACACCATCTCTCTCTCTCTCTCACACACACACACACACACACACACACACACACACACACACACACACACACACAAGCACGCTGTGCTCCTTAGTTGCCTTTATACCTACATATTTAATGTCTGAGCAGCTTACTGTATTCAGACAGGAGGGATGGAGAGAACAGCAGGGAGAAGTTGTACAGTATGAGAGCGAGAGAAAAGATGGATGCATTAGCAGTCACAGACAGCTTGCTGTTAATTGATTGCTCTCCTCTGAGGTGCCTGGTGTGCTGTTATTGCACTGGGATCTGTGGCTGTTTCCCCGAGGTGATTTGGGAGTGCAGACGCTGCTGGATCAGTGTTTGGGCCTGCTGTGGGCGGGTCGCTGCCGCTGCAGGTGGTAGAGAGCTCCACCTGTTTGTTCCTCCGGCATCTGATGCTGAATTATCTGCAACTTGGACTGCATTTATATTGTGCTTTGCGCATTGTCTTAACGGCCACTCAGAGCGCACAGATCTGTCGATTAAATCAGCTAATCGAGTGTTAGAAGACTGAGACTTTTCTTTAGTTGAGGACAGCCCCAACATGTTGATATCTGCCTCGATAAAACCCAGTATGAATCAAGCTCAAAGGGGCATTTACCAGCTTCTGGAGCCTTCAAGGATGGTCTTTGTTGCAGCCTGTTCTCATGAACCATACATTCATATAGCTATGAAAAATTAAGCACTGCAATTCATAAGCATTGCACATTTGTTTTTTGCTGTTTGCACCCCAATGACTGCTGCTGTATGAACAGTGTTGAGAAGGATACTTTTAAAACGTATTTTGTTACAGAATACAGAATACATGCCCACAAATGTAATTTGTAACGTATTCCGTTACGTTACTCAATCTGAGTAACGTATTCTGAATACTTGGATAACTTCAAGATTACTTCCACATTGAATTGCGTTTTATAGGTGTAGGAATGCGGCTATCACATCTTACTAAACAGGCCTATAATGGTATGTTCGTTTTCTTCCAACTAGCTGAATGTGTACCTGAACAAGCAGATAGATTATTGTATTGGTAGTCCCGAACTGCATAGCCTTCTACAAAAATCAAACTGCAGTCTAAGCTACCACAAGTTAATTTTAGCTAACGTTAGTTAGCATGTCAAACGGGGCTAGTCTTTAAACGGCTCTGGAGCTAGTAAATCAGCACCTAGGAGAATGTAAAGTCGCACGTCAATGTTAAAATAGCAAGGTGACCAGTAAAACTACAGCAGACGACTACCCTTGGCTAATTAAAAAAATACCTTACTTTAAGATGCTTCTTCAGGTTGGAGGTGGAGTAATTTGAAGCTGAAAGGAGGTTGGTTGCTGGCAAGCAGAGGCTGCACGGCACAGTTAGCTGTATTTCATTCTCCCTGTTCGTTCTTTAATGTGAAATGCTGTTTGAATTTCCAAGATAGAAACGTATTGCTGCCCTGGCTCTGTCGTGCCGGTTCCGACTCCATTGTGACTGATCACGCAAATAGCTATTTTTTTCTATTTCATATTGGGGCTTCTGGAAAATGCATTAAGTTGCCTTAATTTATTCAGAGTGAATAAACTCGTGAAACGGAGAAGTATTGTCATGTAATCCATTGATTTTAACAATGTAACTGTATTCTAAATACCAACTATTTAAATTGTAACTGTAACGGAATACAGTTACTCATAATTTGTATTCTGAATACGTAACGCCGTTACATGTATTCCGTTACTCCCCAACACTGTGTATAAAAACACGGTAGGCCGCGAATGGAGAAGGTCGGTGTGGATGGGTGGGTGATAAAACGCAGGACTTTCAAGCCAGGAAAAGAGCGGAGTTTGCTTCCCAGGGAAAACAAAAGACTTTCACCCAGGAAATGTGTGTTCTTTTGGAGTGTTTTAATCCAAACCACGATATTTATACATACAGTATAACTATAACTAGTCGTTTTGGTGCCTAAACTTAACTGTCGTTGCCGCATAACGCTAACCTTTTGTGGCCTAAACTTACCTGTAACGACCGGCAGCTCGTGGTGCTCTGTACCCGGCTCACAGTCACCTATTCTCGAGTTAACTGAATCACCAACTACTGCTGACCTGACGGGGCACCATGCGGAGCACCATGCGGAGCACCATGCGGAGCACCGTAGCCGCTGTCGCAGAGCTCTGTTGCGGCTAAAAACATATACTAACTGCCGCTGATATGTCCAAGCTGTGGGGAAGGTCTGTAGCTGGCGTCACAAAGCCCTAGCCTGGAAATCAATGAGTAATGAAAATGGCCCAACTCGAGGGCGGCACCAAACATGCATTTGAAAATCTCACTGCACGCAATTGGATAACACTACGACCAATCACAAAATACACGGGGTGACGTATCCAGAGTCCCATACGATTAGCTACCAGCAGAGCTAACTGGTAGATTAAACTCTTAGCTACCAGTGGAGCTAAGTGGTAGATTAAACTCGTAGCTACCAGCAGAGCTAACTGGTAGATTAAACTCTTAGCTACCAGTGGAGCTAACTGGTAGATTAAACTCGTAGCTACCAGCAGAGCTAACTGGTAGATTAAACTCGTAGCTACCAGCAGAGCTAACTGGTAGATTAAACTCTTAGCTACCAGCAGAGCTAACTGGTAGATTAAACTCTTAGCTACCAGCGGAGCTAACTGGTAGATTAAACTCTTGCCGTATCCGGTCGGCAAAACAGCAAAAATGTTCTTCTTGCAAAGGACCGATTGGAGCGCCGTCTTCTGTTCCTCTTTTAGATAAAAAGCCAAGTCTAACTCGTTCATTTTAGCGGCCAAAGCCGTTTGAAACAACTGGTGTTCATCCGTAGCCAACTTGCAATGTTTACTGATGACTTTGACGTTGCAGCGCTGTCGTCATCTGTTTAGCGCTACCAGGGCATAGTTAATGAGCATCGTTACTGAATGCCAGAGTCACTCGCTGAGCAAATTCAAATGGTGCTCTCGTGAGAACTCTGGATTTCCAGGGTAACGAAGCTCTGGAGCGTCTTAAACAAGTAGCAACTGCCGCACAGCTAGCAACTGTCATTCGGCGTTACAGACCAGCCGGCGGTCTCCTAGTTTCGTAGGATATCTTATATTTTGGTGTGCAAACATTTTTGTACAATATCATACGGACCTGTTCATGAAGTACCTTGGTATCCTTACTTCCAGATAGCATAAAATACTGTCGTAGATTGTTGCAAGTGAAATAGTCCCCTGTACTGTCCTGACGTTTCTGTACCGCTGTCTGAAGTGCAGCCAACAACATTTGAAGGGAATGTTAAAGTGCTCATATTATGATTTTTGGCTTTTCCCCTTTCCTTTATTGTGTTATATCTTTTTTGTGCATGTTATAGGTTTACAAAGTGAAAAAGCCCAAAGTCCACCCCAAAGGGACTTACCATCTCCAACAGAAAACACTGTTCACCAACTGCTCCAAACAGCTCTATTATAGTCCAACGCCGCCTTCCAGACAGCGCTACCTGGAAGGCGCCGTTGGGAGGCACTGGTTAGGGTTAGGTTTGGGTACAAGGGGACCACTGGTGTGAATAAAAACACCCTGTCAGGGCATGTCCTCATGCTCTGCTTCTGACTGGCTAGTAGTCCTTACCTAGGTACTGTCAGGGCACGCCCTCAGCTTCTGACTGGCTACTTACCTAGCTACTGAGCATGTGCAACTCCCAACAAAGATGGAACAGAAGTGAGATGCCTCACTCTGTAGCTAAAACACTAACACACAGGGTGAAAAGAGGAGCTGCAGCAAAAATATGGTGTTCTTTTTAATTAAACCATGTAAACCTATATTGATATAACCTCTAAATACAATTATGAACCTGAAAATGACCATAATATGATAATATGGGCACTTTAAGATCTCTGCTGCTTTCTCACAGTGAAGTAAAACAACAAAAGCACTTTGTGCCTGCCTCCCTTTTCCTTGTAACCTAGTTTCCCTGCGAACTCGTAGAAGTTATGGAGATATCTGACGGGTTGAAGAAGGAGAATGAGAGATTCAGCTCTGAGATCTCAGCTGGAGAAAGAGAAAACAACCAATTCCCTTCAATCTCTCAGAAACTTCCAGCTTTGAAACGTCGCCTGTCACACTACTTTTCATTTAGTGCACGCACGCTTGAAGCCGTGTACACAAGCTCTGCAGTAACAGTGTTTCATATAAAAAAGTTCTCTATTCCTCTCTGATTCTTATTCTCTACTTCCCTCCAGTACATGCTGATCTGTTTCCCGTGCTGCTGTAACATGTCAGTTTACCCCCGGGGATAACTAACATCTATTATTCCCTAAATTAAAATGTATGAAGTTTTAAAAAAAAAAGAAGCATTACCATGTTGACAGTTAAAGATGAAAGTTATTAGCATTGCTTTATAAATGACCCTAATTTATTTCCGCTTCACGCTGTCATTTGTAAACCCTGTTAACAATGTTGGTGTCATTATAATATTTTCAAATCATCTCAATTTGGAACAAAACTTCATTAAGTCGTTCGTGAGACTGTCGAACACTGCTAAATTCAGAGGAGCATTATTTATGGCCGTGCGTGCTGAGTTTGTCGCTCAGCTTTCTCACCCAATAACGCCATGAATCAGAATTAATTGCTTCGGGGGGGAGGGGAGGACATCAATATGCGGCGTCTGATTTCATTTCCGTGCGCTCTAATGCGATTTGAGTGCTTCCCGAGGTACCATACCTAATGCAAATGGAACAATAAAAAAAGGCAAAGGGCAGGGATCGAGGAAAATATAACAAGTGTTATGTTGCCCTAGTGTTTCCTCGCTGGCGGCGTCAGAAACACGCCGCGCCGCTTGTTTACGAGTCTCCCAACGATGACGTCTTCACGAGGACAATTTGTGTTTTCCAGCTCCCTCCCACTCCATCATTTTTATCCTGCCGGTGTCTCTCTTCATGCTCGTCTCTTCCTCTCTTTGTCTGCAGAGTTCAGTGTCGTTTTATTGCTGCCGTGCTGAGATGTTGCTCTGTCTGTTCGCAGGACACGCGCTGTCAATCTGCGGGATGTTCGTGTGCGTGCGTGTGATGCTGTGGTTTGTCATTACCATTCCGTTCGACCGAGACTGTTGTTAATCTGCCATCACAATAACCACATTTATGTCCCGACTGTGGATCTTATCTGACATTTTGTTTGGCCGCCTTAATGCGCAGTAAAATGCAGAAACTCCCAAGCTGAAGATTTGTTGATGAAATGATGTTTTTTCAGAGATTCAACAACGAGAATGGACACTCTCTTTGTTCAGGATGTTTGCAGCATTTCCATGAGAATAAGAGATGAGGAGGGAGAGATAAGGGTGCAGTAATGCAGCAGAGCGCCGCGCTGTCGGAGTCAGAGCGAGCAGCGGGAGGACAAAGAGAGACGGAACAGCAGTGGGAGAAATATGAGGTGGACCTCTGCACACCTGTGCTATGTTGGACTCCCTCCCCTCCCTCTGGCTCACCTGTGATAAATCAGCTGCATCTCTCCCAAATGACTTCCTGCTTATCTGCACGCTCTCTGCTGCTGCAGACCCCACAGATCTGGAACACATAGAAAGTGCACACGCTAGTGGTGTGCGATACTGCAACATTTGGCATCGATGCAATAGCAAGTAATTACGCTCGATGGTGTTTTAAGCCCCCAACGTCTCCTTCCAGGCAGCGCTGCGACCTAACCCTAACCTTAACCCTAACCCTAAGTTGACCCTAACCCTAACCATTGCCTAATACTAGTGCCTTCACAGTGCTAATATTATCAATATTTGGATCGCTCTGCCCACCACTAGCACACGCTAGTGTCCTGCAATATTTTCCTTCCTATTTTATGAAGAATACATACTAATAATATACAGTATATACTGCTGTTAGTTAGTGAAAAAAAAGTGTAAAAAACGGACAAAAACATTTAAAAAAGTATCAAAATAGTGGGAATAAAACACAAAAGACATTGCGAAAAAGCTGCAAACAAAGATAAAGGGACTGAAAATTTTTTAAAAAGTGACTGAAACATGACAAAAGAAGTAGAAATAATGCATCAAAAATATCAACAGTAGTGACAGAAATGTTCAAATAAGGGACAAAAAAGTCTGAAAAGGAGCCAAAAACGTGTAATGCATAATTTATATTTGTTTAGGACCTGATTTTTGGGTCCACTTCACTTATTTTTACCTTTTTAGCTGATGTTCCTTTTCACTTTGTGTTCATGTGCGTGGCCCTGCCTGTTCCTCTGTGCATGCTAGAAATGAATGCTACGGGTCTCAAAGATGCATTGAAAGCATTTAAAATGTGGGGGCAGTACCTCAGGATGTGAAGTACGGTGGGGAACACACTCTCAACAAATGAAGTCAAGAGAAATTAATACACTGTGGCTGCCAACTTCCACAACTTTTTCTATTTTTAGTTATGTTTACATTGTACAAAAGAAATCTGCCCCCGAGAGGAAAAGCCTTTTCTGTCCTCCAGGTACACATTTCTATCTTAATCAATCCAGCTGTCTACACAGGCTGCATTACAGCTCACACGCCACTCACTCTGTACACGTTTCACTGCAACCCAAAGTGTATTTTTGTAATTCAGTTTATTTTCTTCCGCTCTACGTGCCTGACTACAGTGATTATGTGTTGGACTTTGAGCGCTGCCAAAACAGACCTACACTTAATTCTGTGCCTGAACACATCCGTGTAGACACAGACGGAGCAGCTGCAGCAGTTTCGATAAGGACGACTCCTCCCAGCAGAATTGGCAGAGCCTTTCCGTCTGCATGCAACTGTATAAGTTGCATAGCAAGTACTTTTAGTTGCCTAAACCTAACCAGACCTTACCAGTGGAGGTGGCACACTTAACAAAATGGCCATATGAATCATTTGAGGAATGCACATACTGTATGTGTCTGATAATAGATTTAGATATTAGAAAGGTTACAAAATCTTAAAAAAAATAATTTAACAGATACCTGCCAACATTGGGCTGTAAAAAAGAGGGAGATTTTCTGGGGTGTCTGTTCGAATGGCCTGTCTCTGCCCACACATAACCCTACACCACAAATGAATACAATAAAATACAAAAATGTACACCGAATCACTTTTATTTTGCCTTAAATCCATATACCAATCCAAAATTTGCACAAGAATGTCAAATGTGTTTGTGTAGCCTCCCTCTCTTCCCCTGGGTCACCTGTGATAAATCTGCTGCGTCTCTCCCAAATCACATCCTGCTTATCTGCACCCTCTCTGCTGCTGCGGACCCCACAGAACAGGAACACATAGAAAGTGCACACGCTAGTGCAATTGCAGAGTCAGGAAAAATGTCTGCGGTGAATCGGCATCCAATCCAATCGGGAGCAGGGCAGGAGAAAGGGTTAAAAGTAAGGTAGTCTTGGCGCCTGGTTAGCTCACCTGGTAGAGCAGGCGCCCATATATAGAGGTTTACTCCACGACGCAGCGGCCGCGGGTTTGACTCCGATCTGCGGCCCTTTGCTGGATGTCATTCCCCCTTCTCTCTCCCCTTTCAAGTCTAAGCTGTCCTATCCAAATAAAGGCCTAAAATGCCTAAAGAAATGGGTGAAAAACGTGCTCTGGTTTAATGGCATTCCTTTCAACCAATCAGAATCGTATTGGGCGGCATTAAACTCCGCACAGAGCTGCTGCAAAATAGTCATGTGAGAGAAACCTCAGATTGGACAGACAGTCTAGCTAGCTGTCTGGATTTACTGTACCCTTCCATCCTGGAAGTGGAACACCAAGGTTATAGACTAAAAGTAAGGAGACTCACATATATTGGCCGTGTTGTTATGTAATTTAGGAAAATATACGGCTATGAACATACTGATAGGCAGCGGGTCTTAACCTCCTTAGACTGCATTCATTATGGTCTTTATGGATCAAAACAACCCTAATTTGCAGTGACAAGCACCAATCAAATGAATTTCGAGAACATCCTTCAGCTGCTGCCTGTGTCCTATCTGTCCAGTGTGATTCTCTGCAGGACACCAGGAAAGAGAAAGAGACTGAGAGTAGAATTCAGTCCTCTTTATCCAAGATGAGACCGAGACCTTAACCTGGACAGGACGGTCAGCGGGAGTATCCAACTCTAAATAAAAGGTCACCTCCACACCTGCCCTGGCCTCTCTCCTGGAAAGATGAAATAAAAGATTCAGGATTAGGGTTAGGGGTGTTCCAGTTCATCATAAAGGTGTTGGATGGGGGTTGAGGTCAGGGCTCTGTGCTGACCTGTCAACTTTTTCCACACTAAACCGGGAATATCGCATTTTGCATACCATGATGTTTTAGACAATGGTGTTCTTCCATGTTTGTGGATGGAGCAGCAGAAAAATAAAAATATAAATGGTGAAATGGAAATGCAGCAAGTAAGAGAGAGGGCCACTTTATTAGTCACACTCAGCCCTAATTGATTCATATTTAATTCTATTTTTAATACCCAACCAGTGAATCATCTCTAAAATAAGATGAAAGCAATTGATGATGGAGGCCAATAAAGGGAAATGTACAGCTCTGTACATTTCCCTTTATTGAAACTAAGGGGCCTGTGTATAAGGGCGTCTATCCTTTTAACCATACAATATTGTGTGCGTGGCTGTATTCACATGCATGTGTATGTATGGTTCATATGTAAACTATTATGTATATATGCATCCATGCATTTATGTATGACATTTTTAATTTGACTGATTTCTGTTGATTTCTTTATATTCTCTCTGAATTATATACAATTATACTATGCTTTTTTAACTATAGTTTTTATATTGTAGTTGTATTATTATTATTATTATTATTATTATTATTATTATTATTATTATCATTAATATTAATATAGTAGTTGCTTTTTCAGCAACAGCTTTAAACAGTTTATGGAAAAACAGCATTTGAAGTTAATTTCAAGTGCCCTGTCCAAGTTTATTTAATTTGAATTCCAACATATCCATATAAAAACCTACATACAGCAGGAATGAAGCTGAGAGAATATATCCTACTTGACATATATTCCACATGTCAGGTATAATATATATTCCTTCTTGTCAGAGAAGACAGAAAAATAAAAAAATGGTGAAATGGAAATGCAGCGAGTAAGAGAGAGGGCCACTTTATTAGTCACACTCAACCCTAATTGATTCATATTTAATTGTATTTTTATACACACCCAGTGAAGCGTCACTAAAATGAGCTGAAAGCACTTTATGAGCGAGGCTAAGCTGAGCAGCATTACTTTAATACATAGTACTTTATCTCTCTACTTCTGTGTATGACATTTCCAGATTCATGCAGTATGATTTTAATACAGCTTTAATGTTTAAAAAGCTGGTAAATAGCTGCAGCACGTAAAAAGCTTAAAAACTGCACTGATGCCACTTGGGAAGATTTCTGTCTGTTCCTCCCCAGGTGCACGGCAGAGCCCTGCTGGTGTTAGCGGGGACAACTTCTGACAGGTTATACCCTCAAATTACTATTCTGTTTTTTTTTATTTCACCTTTATCTATTCAGGCAAGTCATTAAGAACATGTTCTTATTTGCAATTGCGGCCTGACACGTGGCAAGGGTAGGGGAAGGGAAGGAGGGCTAGGAAATAAAATGCATGGTGGCCCAGTGGTTAGCACTGTGGCCTCACAGCAAGAAGGTTCTGTGTTCCAATCCAGGTGGTTCTGGGGCCTTTCTGTGTGGAGTTTGCATGTTCTCCCCATGTTTGCGTGGGTTTCCTCCGGGTGCTCCGGTTTACCCCACCATCAAAAACATGGACTAGGTTCTCCAGGCAGTGCCCTTGATCAAAGCACTGGCTCAGATCTGGAGTTGGTCCCCGGGCGCTGTGATTGGCTGCACCCTTGAGGGATGGGTTCAATGCAGAGAATGAATTTCGCTACATGTACGTGTATGTGACAAATAAAGTACCCTTACCTTACCTAGATATGGAGCACAGCGGAAATTCTTTCAGGAAGACTTATAAAGTTAGAGGCGTTCACTTTAACTTTGACCAATCAGAAGCGGCCATGAATTTCACGAGCCAATCAGAGCATGACATCCCTGTTTTAAACCGGTCTCTCTCTGCTGCTCAGTTGTCATTTCAGGCTAAGCATACAACCCTCCTCCTCCTCCTCCCCTTGCTCCTCCGGTCTTCATCATGCCCGGCTCATGGTTCTACCTCCGGCAAGACTGCCATCAGCTCCTCGGTCTGGTCTTCGGGTCCTCACACCACCATCAGTGTCCAGACTCCATCGGTGGATTATCTTTTGATTTTCTACCCCTATAAAAAATATAATTTCTTAACGATGGAGTCTAATCTCCAAAGACTGTACATTTCATATAATGCATATATACAATACATCGTTGCATATCTCCAACAAAGTCTCTCCTGATTGAAATACATACAGTTTAAAATGACATTAAATACAAATGTTTTTCTGCTAAAGATAAAGACGCGTTGTGCGCCACATTTACCACGGAGGAAGAGATGGATTTTCAATAAAGAAAACAAACCAGAAAGTGTCTGTGAAACCCATTTGACAGCTCACCGAGCTCGCTCCTCTAACTCTACCCTTTAGGTCACCCACGGCCCTTCAATCTTACAAGATGAGACGTCATGTCGTGTATTTTTTCCACATTTTATCGATACTATTGGATCGTTACTGATTGCACTGATGCATCAATCCAGATCGATGTATCGTCACACCCCTAAGAACAAGTACCTCAAAACTTTAGTTAAGGAGTAAACTTCTTCAATGTACTTTCCACCACTGCATGGAGTTGCACAGGGACGGATTTTGTAGGAATAAAACTCTTGATCATTTCCCCAGTGCTCTGATAACATTCACACTGACACAGACTCCCTGCACACAGCCAAAGGGAAGATGAACATATAGGAAGAGGATGCAGCAAAAGCTTTAATGAACCTGATGTGGTTTCGCTTGTCAGTTACAGCCGCGGGGGAAACTCTCTCGATACAGAGACATCTCACATTGTCACAGCTAATTCACTGTTATTTTAAGTGAGAAGAGCTGCTATCAGAAGGAGAGAATACTGTGAAATATGGATGGTGAGTACATACCAAATGTGTTTCCTTACACTAATTATACACGCCTCTCTGCTCTGAGCCCCCAAACACTTTTCAGGCTGCCTCAAGCCTTTTGCCGTCACTTTGTGCAGAGATAAGAGCATCAGCTCGGGCTGCTTTTCTCCAAGTGCATCCCTCTCATCTTTCTGTTCCATATGTACAGTGTTTACTCTGCTATAAATGTAAATTATCCTCTGCCATTACTGTAAAATATTCCAAACATTAATGCGATCTCTTGTTTCCCTTCTTCTGAGAACCAGAAATTAAGGTCAACCACTCTTGTCAGGTCTGTACTCTGTGTGTGTGTGTGTGTGTGTGTGTGTGTGTGTGTGTGTGTGTGTGTGTGTGTGTGTGTGTGTGTGTGTGTGTGTGTGTGTGTGTGTGTGCCTGGCGTGCTTGTGACGAGGAGAACCGAAGAGGCAAGTAGATATAAATGCATTTTTATTCATCATCATCAATTTGAGGAAGATAATCGGTGGTTGAAAACGTTTGAGATGAATAAAACATTACTTTGAACGTTGAAGGAAGCATGGAAGAGAAGAAACAAGGGAAAGGCGTGAATGAGGTAATAGGGAAAGAAGGAAGAAAGTAAAAGGAGGATTATAATTCTACATAAATATGAAGAACACAGACTCGGTTTTACAGGGAAAACGCAATACAGTCGCTGCTTCCTAAAACAGGAAGGAAAACTGGCAAAAAAAAATAGCCGACGCTAAATCACAACTCTTATCAATATTACTTCCCCATCAGTCAGGACCAAGATCTGACCATTAATACATTTGTGCTTTCCATAAACTGTCGTTGCTTTAGCCTATTATTTCAGTTGCAACCTTGGCAGTGGGAAGCGATCGTGAGAGCAAATACAAAATATAAAAACATAATTAAACCGATGTGCGCATTGGTCACACACGGCTCAAGAAGCCGACATGTAATTCCCTCCCATTAAAATCTATATATTATATATATTTCATAAATATACCCATCAGGGAATGTTAACGGGGTTGTCGGTCTCTAAATGTTTTAACTTTTATGAGCGCACAGACTATCAAACCAGACTATCAAAATAAAACAGGAAACAGAAACATGCACTACTCAGAACACAAAACAGGATAAATCTACACAACAGGGAACAGAAATATACAGAATAAACATACAAAACAGGAAACATACAGAAATACGCAAACAGGCAACAGAAATATTCATAACCACAACAGTACCCCCTCCTCAAGGGACGGCTCCCAGACCAGGCACGGCGTTAGTTATGGGTGGGCCTGACGGGCCTAGGCCCACCCACTTTTCAACAGGCCCACCAAAAACATTTCCTCAAAAAACATTATTTAATTAATAAATTATAATTGGGTGAAGAATTATTAAAAATCGGCAAATAATCTCATAATTTGTGCTAAAATTGTCTAAATGTTTAGTTTTCAAAAACAATTTAAAAAAACGGGTCATGTCTATTTTTATGTTTCTGCGCAAGTTCAGCAGACAGTGAGGTTCGGATCGAATGTAGCTTGTCGGTATGCTAGGCTAGGCTAGGCTAGGCTAGGCTAGCTCCCAGTGATCTGAGAGTGTGAAAATCATTTCCAGTAAAGGACAAGATTGCAACAGTCGTTGTTTAGGTACCTTAAAAGTGCACGAGCGGTCTCAGAGTCATCGCTGCAACCAGGATATGAAGGAGAGCTGAGATCCACAACGCCGAGCACATCTTTGTCTCGGACACCGCAGGATGCTAACGCGGACAGCGCGGTCAGCGCCGGTGCTATAGCCTTTGCCTCTGCCTCGCGAGTGGATGATATAGTCCCTATGGATATAGCCCTGTGGATCGGTCTTCCGTGGATGAGCCGCAACTCAACCAGTGCTAAAGTATCCGGTCACTTTTTCTGCTTTAAGGAGTTTAATTGTGTAGGACCGCCAGAGGATAACAGTAAGGTATGTGGCTACTCTGCCTGTATTGTATTATGTCGTTATATGAGATATATGGATTAAAATAATCAATTGATAACCCGCTACAGAGCTGCAGGCGCAGTTCTATTTCTATAACAGCTTGTTACTGTTGTCAAGTTGATGTTCCCTCATGGTTTTCTCTTGTTATGGCCAATAATGCTTTAGGGCTTGTTAATGCGATTTATTTATTTTTGTTAAACATGTTTATAACATGAATCATCACACTAAAGTAAGGAAATAACTTGAGTCTTGTTTCACATGACAGATGACGTTGTCAATGAACATGTTCTGTGGCCGAGTATTGATTGAAACTGTCGGGCAGTGTTGTTGATCTGTATATTGTTGAAAACTTAAAACAGTTGAACAGAATTGTGAAATATTCTGCCTCATGTTATACGAGCAGAACTAAACTATGTTTTGGGGAAATATTAGATTCCTGACCACTTTTACAGTCTATAGGCCTTAGGTTAGGAGAGATGTGCTATATATAGCAGCACAGCCAGGTATGGTGGTAATGGAGAGTCCAAAGCGCTCTTCTTTTGGGCCGAACCAAGGAGAGCGATCGCGGATAGGTCCGTCCTTTGCACCGAAAGTTTTTACAATGCAACAACATATAAATAGCATCAAGCTATTACAATCTTTATTATATGAGCACATATAATATATATAATATAACAGTATATTAGCCAGTCATTTGTATTAGGTTAAACAGGGATTTGATAACGTTTTTAATTTAAGGCCCACCCACAATTGGTCTGGCCCATCCAAAACTGGAATCCTGGCGTCGTGCCTGTCCCAGACGTCCCAAAAAGAAAAAGTCAACCCAGGGAGGGCGGAGAGCGACTGGAGGAGGAATAATCAAAAAAAGATCAATAAACCAAAAGTGTCCAGGAAACCAAAAACAACCCAAGGAGGGCGGAGAGAGTCAATCGGGTGAAACTGAGGACCGTGAAACTAGGGGAAATAAGGGGGACTTGGGACTTGGGGGCACTAGGGAACAGGGACAATGGGCGCTCGGGAACTGGGGACCATGGGCACTCAGGAATTGGGTACCGTGGGTGCTGGGAACCATGGGCACTGGGGCACTGGGGACCGTGGGTGCTGGGGGCCAGTGGGCACTCGGGCGCTGGGAACAATGGGCACTCGGGAACAGGGGACTGAACTGCTTAGGCCAGCAGGTACTACTCGCTGCCGTAGTCGTGCTGTGACCACGATATATGCTTCCCATTTAAATACATTAGTTTACATTTTCGTGCTGGCCACCACGAAAAAAACGTCCCCGTGAACACAAATCAATAGATTAAATAACGTGAAAATTTGACGAACTGCCATGAGACTGGGTTGTGTCGGAACATAGGGCTTAATTTTGGAAAAAAAATATTAGAAATGTGGGAACTGTGGAAACATAGGGTCTAATTTTGAAAAAAATCTTGTGTGGGAATATAGGGCTGTGGGAACATAGGCACGCTCCCCCATGCGGAGCCCCATGCAGAGCATCGTAGCAGGCATCAGAGCTCTGTATCGCCCAAACACATCTACTAACTGCCGCTGATAACGCAGAGCTGTGACGGAGGTCTGTAGCCAGCCACTGTAGCCGCGGTCTCCTAGTTTCGTACAATATCTACATTTTGGTGTGCGTACGTTTTCGTACGATATCGTGCAAACCCGTTCATGAGAATGCGTTGACCGATAGCATCGTGGATTTATCAACACACATTTACAGCTACTGATATTTCAGAGCCATGGTCGAGGCCATAGACTAGATGAAGGATCAATGAATCAGGCCGACTAGACTTACATATTCAACTAAACAACCCCTCTGCCCCTGCACACTCTCTGCTGCTAAGGGAGGGGGTTGCAGGTTAACAAGGGGCATACATTTTGGTCATTTTGCTAAGAAGGGATGCATAACAAGGATGCCATCCCCCCACCCCACTGCAATTGGCTACTGCCTTTTCTGGCTGTTCCACTGTACATATACAGCCTGTTTTTACTCTGCAGATGCTGTGAAGACAGTAACTTCTCTGTGAGAGAACCAGCTGCTTGTTTCTGACTAAGCCTCATTTGATGTTCTATTTTGTAATTACTTCTCTGACGTTCTCGCTTGACATTTCTCAGGAAGATATCAGCGTGTAGGCACGGAGAGTGTTCATGCACATTTTCAAAGTCGTTATGGTGGAAAAACGTTTTGCAACGTGAACCTTAAATGTGAGATGTGACGGTACAATGCAAACAGGCATTTGAAGTGATGCTGAATCAGAAGTCGGCTGGTATCCTGACAGCTTCACAGCAGCTAAGTTTCTCTCGTCTGTTTAAAGTCTTTAACACAGGCAGCTGGGGGCCAAAAGCGATTTTCAGACAAAATCTGTCCAGTTTATCCTCCACGCTCTGATTCATCCATCCTTGCCTCCCTCCCTCCCTCCCGTCTATCCTGTTATTCTTTGCTTTTGAGTCTTTAAAGTAAGCCTATATACAGTGTATAATGTATATAACAAATTCTTTACTGTTTATAGGATTAGGACCGGACAAACATGCTGCATCCTAATTCAGGCTCTGACTCCTTCCCAGTTGACATTGCAAGACCAAATATGTCAAAAGAAACCGTCCACAAAGTCAGTCTTCCTTTGCTCAGATTTGAAGGATAAAACGATTGTGCATTCCCAAAAAATGTTTACAGGTGTGAAATATGATTTCTTTACCAGGTGTTCAGACGTTGACGACTCACTGTGAGTCCATCATATGAACTCATTAAAGTACGCTCAGTGTGTGCTCCTGTTAGCAGCCTGGATATCGTCACACTTTTCACACCTCCTGAATGTGTTGACCAGTAATTATAGATCTGAGTTTTCTTTCTTGTAGTGAATCGAACATCTTAACCCTCTCTGTCCTTTCTGTACACCCGTGGAAGAATTACATCATTCTAGCACACAGTCTGGTCTGTGTCAACCACACACACACACACACACACACACACACACACACACACACACACACACACACACACACACACGTGGCGGCACAATGCCGAGGATTATCTCTGGATCCACAACACCAACTTGATACTAAGTCAATATTTTGAGATAAGTCAATATATTTAGATACTAAGTCAATATTTTGAGATAAATCAATATATTGAGATACTGAACAATATAGTGAGATATTAAGTCAATATTGAGATACTAAGCCAATATATTGAGATTCTAAGTCAATATTTGACATTTTCTCATTACTTTGAGATTCTTAGTTTATATTCTGAGATACTAAATCATTATTTTGACCAGAGGTAGTGGTGACTTGAACTTCTACTACATCTAAAATAATTTTGTAGACATAACAATGGAATTTGCCACTAAATGTTGGTATTAACTTTTTTTATACAATTTCACAAGGCTGATTTACCGAAAGGATCCTTTTAAAAAGGTGTAGCTACTTTACAGTTGATTATTACCTGATATTTAATCTGCATATTTTTTTAAGAACGGCTTGTTTATTGCTAAGGAAAAATTAAAAGATTTATTAAAGATGTAACATCAATAACTTATTTCACCAGTAAGTTCCTGTTAAACGACAAAAACAACCACTGGATAGGAAAAAGGGTATTTTACAACAACTTTGAATGCAGCACGACGCTGGCGGGGCGAATTTCAAGTGAACGCAACATCTGTGTTTTTCCGACAACAGCAGCTGCACACTGTCATATGTTCCTCTCCAGTGAAATTCAGACACACTTTTACACAGTTTAGCTTTCAGCATTTTAACTGTTTACTCCAGCTGCTAGCTAACGATAGGCTAACGTTACTTGCTGTTGAGTGTAGTGTTAACTAGCGTAACATGCGGCGATGTTTAGGTTGCCTCTAACGTCCGTTTTCGGAGCATCCGAGAGAAGCGCAGGCATTTCAGTGGCAACGCGTTGCAATTTGGTCCGGTAGATAACGGTTGTTAAGGCACCGGTGCCGTATTAGCACCGGGTCTCTCCTTTTCTGTCAACGGTGTGACGAGGAGGTAACGTTAAGGCGGAGTTAGTTAGCAAGCTAACGTTAGCTAACTAACACCGGCAGGTTCACCGTGCTTTCATGCTGCATTGCTTCCAGAGAACGAGCTGAACAGCGGGCTGGGTCTAACGTTAGCGGTCCACTGACCGGGATTGCAGGGAAAGAAATTATTATTATTATTATTTTCAAATCGGTAACATAGACGTAATGAGTGGCACATGACGTGAACTAAAATGGCATTTTAGTTTGTTTGAGTTTTAACTTGTCCAGTGGGACAAGTCAATTTCTCTTCCACTTGCCCTACAAAAAATCCACTTGTCCCGGACAAGCGGACAAGCCTTAATGTCGAGCCCTGCAACTGCTTCTAATCTTGTATTTTTGGCTCAGTAACGAGTACATAAATAATGATAATAGTTATGTAACTTTAAACCCTTTTAATAATTTAAATAATGGCTTAAGTTCCTGGTCTATATGGATGGAACAAAATGTGATTTAAAACCAGGTTAGTGCATTATTTTAGCAAAATGTGTTTGCTGGATTACCATAAATATTGAAGCCCAATAACCAATTTTGTCATCACATTCAGGCTATGTTTAGACGGAAACGATCTGAAGAGAAAACGCAAAAGTGGCGTTGCGTTCTCACTTTTTATTCCGCGTTTAGACGAGCGTTTTGGTGCATATGTGTGTGAAATTTGATGTAGTATGCACACCAGGCGGCTAAGTGGTACACAACACCACAGAGTCTGCGCGCCTGCGTAGAACCTTCCTTGGAGTTATTGCTCCAAACAAACTTAGATTACAAAGGCACAACAGGGCGTGGACTGGGAGTCCTGCCAGTCAAAATGTATAGACATATGGACCGAATGTCTTCAGCAGTATCCTGTACCTGGAGGGACGTCATATCCACACGAGAAAGACGCTATCTGTAAAAGTCAGATATCATCAAAGCTGAAAGCCATCCGTACCAAGTATAGGCAAGCTGTGGATACCCAACGGCGGAGTGGCCATGGGTGAGTGATCACTCTATGCCACCCAAGGGGGTAAGCCTGCCTTCACAGAGCATAGCTCCTATGGCGCCATTTTGTTGCTAGCATTCTATTGACTGCCATTCATTTTGAAGTCACTTTGACAGCGAATAACTTAACATCTGAAGCGTTTAAAGACTCTATTTGTCCGTTGTTTATTTCTAAAGAAATACGACAATGTATAAAAGGCTCCATTACCTTGTACCTCACGTTATGGCTCCGTAGCAGACGCTTTTGTAAAAATAGGCTAACGATTGTGTCATAACCACAAGACTTACTGTCACACAGTAGAGGAATTACCGTATAGTACAGGAGAAGCTCACAGGCAGTTTGGACTTCCATTAGCTGTTTAAGTTTAATTACTAATGTTAACTAGCATGTTAGTGATCAATAATAAGCCTGTGCTTATGTTATCTCCTTACATATACCTACGCTCTCCGTCTCTGCAAGATTTGGAATGATTGAGATTTCGCTTGGCACAGAAGACTTCACACTTTCAGACAGGTTGCTCACGTCACATCTACGTTGTCTCTCAGTAACTCTCAGCCATCACCGGAAAAGTGCTTCTAATATCCTTCACTGGTCTCTGTCCAGAGCAACAGGATCTGTTGGTCCATTTATTCTATTATCTATGGTGCCACTTTGAGCAGATCGGAGCAGACTTTTATGTTTTTGACCCTTTAGACGGGAACGCGACGGTGGAGCGTTTTTAAGATTTCCACTCTGGAGGGTGGTTTCACATTTTTTGCGTTTTTAATCCCAAAAATGCCTCCGCCATCTAAACGTTTTCACCCGCGAGCGTTGTAAACAGGCCCTCAGTGTCATTTCATCATTTTCATTCCATCACACCCACTGCTATAAGCGAAAGCTCTGCGTGGAGCCTCGGCAGAACCATAAATCACGCTTGAGAAGTATGGTCCATTTTCTCAACGTTTTGGTTATACTACTTCCTGTAGTCCGCTTGGAGGCCGTGTTGCACACGTGTGCAGTACATTGTTACGTGGCCGCTGCAACAAGTCTGCACGGACGTCGGCACAGAACATACGTGTACATCCTCTGATGATGACATTAACGTCACGTGGACCCCGGCAGACACTCGCAGATGTGGAAAGTATAATTTCAGCATTATGTTGTCGGACTTTCTGTTAGTGATGTCACCGTGTTCCCAGAGCTCCGATTAGACAACGATGTGTGTAGAGTGTAAAAAATTTGTGTCTGTAAATTAACCTGCTATCGGTGTACACACAATCCCGGGGATTAAACTCTGTAATCATCCAGGCGCTCTGCTCAAATTATGACCAAATTTGGCCTGAGGTTTGTCATTAAATCAGGTGTTTATGTATTTTTACATCTTCCCTGCTCCTCTGCAGACTCAAAACGCATGTCTGACTGTGATAAGGAAAGCAAATGCTCCCTGCAGTAGTGTGGGGGGTAATTGAATTGACAACATAACGAGGTCTTATCTGGCGGGGGTTTTCCATGCATGGCAGAGGAGCGACGTGCCGAGCAAACTCGTGATGCAGGAAACGCTCCTGGGCCACCAATGAGCTCTTGACCTCTGCTGCTCACTGGAGCACATCCCAACACACAGCACGGAGAAGGGTTGTATAAATGAGGTGTGTGTGTGTGTGTGTGTGTGTGTGTGTGTGTGTGTGTGTGTGTGTGTGTGCGTGTGTGCGTTTGGAACTGCACGCTTCCACACGCAGAGCTGTCACAGCTAGGTGGCAAAGGCCACTCGTATGTACGTCTGTCACACACACACATACACACACACACACACACACACGCACACAAACACACAGGGGTGGCAGTAGCTCAGTCCGTAAGGAGTTGGGTTGGGAACCGGAGGGTCGCTGGTTTAAGTCCTGGTACGGACCGTAGCACAGAGTGTGGACTGGAGAGTTGCCAGTTAACCTCCTGGGCACTGCCAAGGTGATCTTGAGCAAGGCACCGATACATCCGCTACATATGAAGGCCTGTTTACGGTGTGTTTTAGCTGGGATTTCGCCTGGAATGCTCTATAGAAATCTGGCACCCTATTGAACGAAGTTAAACTGAGAGAGCGTGTCGTTCCCAGACACCAGAATGAAGGAGTTCACAGTAATGTTCATCAAGCAGTAATACGGTATGTTTGGTTCACGTTCGCCCCAAAATATGAACGAGTTCATGAACTATCGTTCAATGAACGCGTTCAGGCACAACACTGCACACAGTGAGGTTGTGTGAATGAACTCTATGTCAGCAATTAAAGTTTGATCCCGCTGCAGATGGGCTTTAGGTTTGACCAAGTTAAAGGACAAATCCGGCGCAAAGTGAACCTAGGGGTTAGGAACACGTGTGTACCGAGTCGACCGTTCTCTGGGATCTGTTTTCGTGCTAATCGAATGTGACCAATTTTATCGCAAACCGCTAATTAGCTTAAAAAGCTAGTAGTCGGGGCAGAGGGTAAAATAAAAAGAAATCACTATTTTATACCACTAACAAGGCTCAAAATAGCACCACACTTCCACGGCAGCATAATGAGGGTCCCTACATGTAAACTGAAGCATTGAGAACTTTGTAAGTGTAGAGACAGTTCTCGAGTGACTTTTAGCGCTCACAGGAAAACAGGAATGAGAACAATTGAAAGATAAACTGGTCATTGTTGATTAACGAATGGACTTTGCCATGCTAAGCTAAACGCTAAAGAGGGAAAGCGGCCCATTTTCAACTCTTCTGAAGCCAGTCATCCAGTGGAGATTTACCGACGAGTAAATGCGGACCTCAAAATGTCACATTTCGTAAAGACCGGTTAGACTAGTGTCCCTGGTTAAGGTTAAACACACGTATTGTTTTTAAGTTATAAGTACGTTTAATCAAAGTAAATTGCTTATCACCAATCGTTCCGGACCTTTGACCTTGTATATAAATCAGATTTGGACCTTTGTATATAAAGTTTGAGAATCCCTGGCCTACAGCAAACATTTAGTCATGCGGCCATGGGAACACTGCTGTGTCTACACACACTCAAGCACAGACTATTAGCATGTGTGAGTAATTGAACACTCCCAATACGATAGAGGAAGACGATGCCTGTATAAACTGACACATTTAATCTGGGACAACTAGCCTCCATCTCCTCGGGGAAGTCCCTTTTCGTGACGAGTGTCTTCCCTCTGATTGGCTGGGGACTCTTGAGGGATAGGACAAAGGAGAAGCTCATCCCTGCCTGACACTGAGACACAAACGTGACTAAAGGCCTGCGTTATCCTCATTATATCGCCTCTGTTTCTCAGCGTGTGCTTTATCGATTTCCGTCGCTTTACATTTGCAAACATGGCAGCGTGTCAGACCAAATGTCACACATCGGAAAGAGATGATTGAACTGTGAGAGGATGAGGAGCGGACGATGCTTCATTACAGTCATTTGGGAGTTGGATGAATGTGACGCAGATTGATGCATTTTGCACTATAATTCTTCAAAATCATATTTGGGACTGGCAGACATTAAAAACACAATCGGCTGGAATCACAGAGACTTTTTTTTCCAATGATAGCTGTATTTCTGAATGTCCAATCAACATGGTTCTTCACTCGCCTTTATTCATTCATATATTTGCACTACGGTAAAGGTACTTTATTGTCACATACACATACATGTAACGAAATTCATTCTCTGCATTTAACCCATCCCTCAAGGGAGCAGTGGGCAGCCAATCACAGCGCCCGGGGACCAGCTCCAGACACTGACACTGACTGGAGAACCTAGTACATGTTTTTTGATGGTGGGGGGAAACCGGAGCACCCAAAGGAAACTCACGCAAACATGGGGAGAATGTACAAACTCCGCACAGAAAGGCCCGGAATGACCTGGATTCGAACCCAGAACCTTCTTGCTGTGAGGCCACAGTGCTAACCATTGGGCACTATGAAAACATTTTGACATACAGGTATAAAAATTTTTTTTTTCAAATTGTGTAAAACTTTTTTCTTTTCATAAAGCCGGTCTGAGAAGTTGTATAAATGTATAAAAAAATATAATAAATGTATACATTTTTGATATAGAAACTTTTTGAAAATGGGTCACATTTGACCCGAGGACAAAAGGAGGGTTAATAACAATCTAAGCGAAAACTATTTCTTTTAGTGGACAAAATGTAAGGGTTCACAATTGCCCCATTATGTTACATTGCAGCTCATTTTGCGCCCGCTCGTCATTATGATCTCGCTCAATACTTAACCAAGTTCAAAGATTTTTGGCCACATCAGTCTATTAGACACAAATGCTTGGGGAAATGGGGTCTAGGCTGACTTTCTTTTTTTTTTTTTTACCCTTTAATAACATCAATAGTTTAGAAAAGTATGAGACAAAAAAAAAATATTTTATTAATGTAGTTCTCAAAAAACACAAGCAAAGTTTAAAAATAAAATTAAAACAAGTCCAAACCAGATTATATTTAGAGAAGATATTACACCTCCTACATCTCCAGAGGCTGGTTTTAGAACGTAAGAGACGTTTCCTGTTTCAACAGCCAATAGAGGAGTCAGCTGGTCGAGTCTCCAGAGGCTGGTTTTAGAACGTCACCGATTCATCGCTAGAAATGTAACTGTAGCAAGTGTCTCACTATCGCTAACGTTATCCACATTCATATTTAGACGCAAGAAATGATACATTCAGCTACAAAAAGCCTAGTCGGAAGTTAGAAGGGAAGTACAAAGAGACGTTCCATCAGAGATGATACACCGTCTCGTCTCATTGGTGTGAACCGGCAGGTTTTAGAACGCTGAAAGTAGTTTCAACTCGCCTCTTCGCCTAGCCTGACGTGGTCATACTCAAATTCTAGTCAGAATGTGAACTTCCCGACCTCGAATTTTGTGAGCGGGGCTAAGTTCGACTGGCATCCGGGCTACTCTTCGCCAGTCTTTGGTCTAAACTTGGCTTAATTTCTGTAACTGTTTTGGGATATCGACTAAAGCACATAGCATCAGGCTGTCCTTTTTTTATTACCTGATCTTGAGGCCTGTGTTGAACAGGGACCCTGCTGTGTCTGAATGTTTTATTAAGACTCTTAGTAAATTATGCGCTTGAATGTTGCATATTCCTGAATTAATTTCATTTAAATTAACGTAAATGAACACACAGCAGTGCTGGATCCACGTAGTGTGGCACATTGCACAAGTGTGTGTGTGTGTGGGGGGGGGTGGGGGGGTGTTCTTCTTGCCCCAGGGCCTTCAAGCAGGTTAATCCTTCCAGTGTGTCCCAGTTCAATACAAGGTGTCATTGTCCAAATACTGATGGTGTGCAGTTATGAGAACTCTTAATATCTATATGAAAAGTCTTTCATTGATGATAGCTCGAGTTTCGATGCTTGACTCGTACGATCTCTTATGTGTTTTTATTTGGTTAAACTTGTGCATCATTTTGCTCTGCTTCTCGTCTCTTTAGCACTGCTGCTTTATTTTTTTATTTTGATTTGCCTGTGTGTTACATTAAATTTTCTTTTGTCTCCAGCCAGACAGCCGGGGATGTTGCTTTTACGTGGAATGCATTTAAGATTTTTATGCCACTGTGAGACCTCAAATAGCATACACTGTATTCTTTAAACATATTTTAAAATAGAATATGTTATGTGTACTCACATAAAAAAAATTATAATAATGCCAACATATATTAATAACCGAGATGAAATCAGTACTGGACATATGGATTTGGAATCATTATAAGAAGGAGAAAAACAGAAAGAAAATGTGTAAAAAGGTAATATATGAAGTGTTTTGACAAATTAAAATACATAATCAATGTTTTTTTATGTGTTTTATGTGTGCTCTTCTCTTATTGCCCTTCTGCACTTTAAGTATATATTTATTACCAGTGTGTGTATGTATTATATTTTGTACTTGTCAGAACTACTCCTGTCCCCAGGGGATAAATAAAGTTATTTGAATTGAATAGAATAAGTGACTAAATCTATCCCATTAACCCTTATTTGGTGTCAGACAAAGACAGAAGTTGCTGTGCCTAAAGTTTTTTTTTTTTCAGCTCTAAACGGAAAACGTGCCCCCCCCCCCCCCGATGACCCAGCAGTCTGCCGCTGTCTGCTGCTGCGTCATGTGCGCACTGGACAAACAAACAACACCGCACTGTTCTCCAAAAAAACAAACAAAATAATAATAATAATAATAAAATAAAAAGACTATATCTGCACTGTTCTCCCATCATGCACTTCTTAAATCTCATCCCTTCATCATTTCAATTTAAATTGTTTAAATTTGTTTTCCTAAAATGGGACCGCAGCGACTTTTTTTTCTTCCTTCCCAGGTCACAGAGATGTTACATAATTCATCACCTCTCTGCAGCTTCTGAACATCCAATACTGTAACATAATCACACCGACCCAAATTAAAACTAATAAACTGTCAATCACCGAAAAAAAAAAAAAAAAAAAAAAAAAAAAAAAAAAAGACGAAATGTCAAATGCAGCAGAAGCACTGTAACCGGGTCACGCGGTGTTTTGCTGCAGCGGCGGTGCATGCGACACACACACACACACACACACACACACACACCGAGCCGTCCCGTCCCGACCCCGCGCGCTGGCTGCCGGCATAATTTGCAGACGGCAGGGGGAGGGGTTTACCGACATCAGCACAGCCGCTCGCTCCAGCACCGAGCAGGCTGCCTGTCTGCAGGAACCACGCCACGCCGTCCGTCCATCCCTTCATCCTGACGGGCTTCACTTCACGGATGTCTGGGTTTCGCACTTCGGGCTTCAGGTAGTGTCGAAGCGGGCAGTTCGTGCGCGCCGGTCAAGGCGTCGTTGGAGGACACGTGCGTGCGTGCAGTTTGAGCGGTGAGTTTTGCGCGCAGCAGACTGGCGCATGCAGGGCGAGTTTTTAGTCGGGCACGCTCTGTCTGAGTGAAGTTCATATTCGCCGAGTCACGCTTGTTGGAACTGATCAGTCTCAGTTGTCGTTCTGTTCTGTTCTGTGAGCCTGCTCAGCAGAGTGGTGAAGGATACTTTCAATGCATTTTCATTCTAATATCCTTAAATGTTCCTTATTTGCATTTACTTATAGTGGAGCTTGGATCATCCTCTGCACTGCATTGTTCTCTGACACATTTAAAAAGACTTTGAAACCCGAGCTACATCAATGTGTTGTTGTATTTAAATCCTAATAGCTGGATAACTGGATAAAAGTGTGTGACGGTAACCATAGAACTTCATTTTTAAGTTTGCAGGAAGCGTGTGTTTCTGCTTCAGGAGGCTGCCCAGATGAGAAAGGCGAAGCAGCGGTTTTTTCATACACAAGAGTGCACACAAGGACGCTCCCAATGAGAAGCCAAATTCTGCACTGCAGTGGATTTCTTCAGGTGTGTGTGTGTGTGTGTGTGTGTGTGTGTGTGTGTGTGTGTGATGGGTGTGTGATCTGACCATATAGACTCAGTTTAGGTTCTGAACACTTTCTCGTTAACAATCGGAAGAACCTGCAGAAGCTTTGGGGGCGTCGTCTGGAGGTCGCCCCGTCCATGAAAACGGTGCCATCCTGCAGTTTCCAGACCACCTCGCCCCCCCTCCCCCTCCCCCCCATCCTCTTTTTCTTTCCCCATCACGGTCACAGTGTGGTGGCTGGTTAGTCAGTCTGTCCGTTGGGAGGCCTCAGACTGGAGAGCTGTGACTGACCGGTGGATTCATACTGTGGATTTTTAAAGAACTGCATGGATATTTATCCAAATCGACATTAATAAAGCAACGGCTGACTGTTCAAATCCATTTCGTTGCTCTTGGAGGACTTGCATTTTTTGGGATTTAGAAGGTTGGACCAGCTCTTCATGGGGCTGTAGGACAAAAAGGTGTCAAATTTCACCTCAGGGATAAGATTTCTATAATTTTCACGGTATCGTCCGAGTCAGCACGACGCAGCAAATCTCAGGTGCCGACACAGGTTGTACAGGCTCCCCAGGTTTAGGTGGAGTTCCAGTTTTGCCTCAGGGATTATTAACTAACGGAGTTTCCGTTTTGGTATTTTCAAAGCGTTGATTTGACTTTTAACTCAGCAAATCTCAGGCAACGTCTGTATTTTTTGGCTTTAGAAACTGTTGCCATGACATCTGACAGTTTCCAGTACCGGGTGCTCTTTGAGTACAAGCGTGAGCGCGGCGATGACATCAGCCTCCAGCCGGGCGACCTGCTCACTGTCTCCAAAGCCTCGCTGATGGCGGTGCCGGGGCTGGACTACCAGGACGGGGATGAGCGGAGCCCCAAAGGCTGGCTGCACGGCACCAACGAGAGGACCAAGGAGAAGGGAGACTTTCCGGGGACTTTTGTGGAGTACGTTGGGGTGGTGAGGGTCGGCCCTCCCGCGGTGAAATCCTGGCCCAGGCCTGTACCGCCGACCCCTGGGGGGCCACAGAGCGACGTGGGGGCTCAGCCGCCTGGAGCAGCTGCTGCTTCAGGTGAGTGCTGCCCATACGGACACAATCAAACTAATCAAGAGGGTGTTTGGTTTCTCTGTTTGGATCTTTATGCTGATTTATCAGTTGGATTATAATCAACAGGACGGTTTTATTTTTTTTAATGAAATCCACATTTACTGAACAAAAACATAACATTTAGTCAGTTTTGGCTAGGGTCGGACATCGTTTTAAAAAACTTTCAATTCCGGTTCTTATCGATTCTCGATTCCGATTCTTTGAGGGGTGGAGTTGAAACGGGTCACATGCTTACTTCACATATCGATTCAATGGTGATTTACAGTTTTACCGACTTTTTCAATGTAAAATAGAGCCCCACTTTAGAGCGCTGCTTACTGTGCTCCATGGCTGCAACACAACAAGCGCCTGAAAGTACAGTGGCCGCGACGGAAACCAAAACTTGTTTCGTGTTGAATTCGGAAATGATGATTTGATTGGAAACCAAAATTTCCAAACGATACCAATAAAAATAATAATAATAATTCCATTGGAATAGTCATTTTTGAAACGATTCCATGTTGCAAGCAGTTCTCGATGCCCAATCCTAGTTTGGGCTGTAAAACTTGACTTCATTATGGGTCTAGTAGTGTGCAGCTGTGCTCAGACAGTATTAATGAGAGTATGGGATTGGTATTGAGTGTCTGGTTCAGTTGCTATCATCAACATGTTGGTGTTGTTAGCTTGCTTGATCCATCTGAGTACATATTTGCTGTGTGATATGAACTTGAGTTCTGGTTTGAAGATGTACAAATATTTTCAAATGAAAAGTTGAGCTCAAAGTTCCGCAGGTCAGTTACTGTCTGTGGTTGTATGTGGGCCTATCGGGGTTGGCCTTAGGGCTCTACTTAAGATGTTACTATACCATTTTTTTCCTTCCTCATACCGATTACGATACCTGAACATGAACATAAACACAGTCTGATACTGAGTACAGATATGACTGCTATCATTGTTGTATTGACCCTTTGTGAAACATGAACAAATATAGAGAATGAATGCCATAGAACTTTTCTTTTTATTTCCTAGTTTGACAGTCCGTCACAATGGAAAAAGAACATTAATAAACTACTTTTCAAGTACTTTTTCAGGGCAAAACTATGTGGTATCGGATCAGTGCATAGACTTGCGTACTCACCGATACTGATTCCAGCATTTTAGGCAGTATCGGAGGCTTTTCCGACACTGGTATCCGGTATCCAAACAACTCTAGCTTCCATCTAGGACCCAACATGAGATTTTGCTTTGGGGGACCCCTCTGCATCACGATCCCCTTTTACACAACACCATCACACTGACACTGAAGCTTTGTGTGCGTCCGGGTGGTCGATACAGTATAGTATCGCGTTATTTTCCGTGGCAATACTGTATCAATACAAGACGCCAAGTATCGATCTATTATTATATATGTGTTGCTTGACAATTTCATTTTGCAGCAATAAAATTGAAGTAACATGAACAAACAAAAAGTTTCCTTTTGGGGACAAATTTTGAAATTGGGAAAAATTTGAAGTTGGGGAAAAAAGGCAGTAAATTGCAATGTATTGCAGAATATTGCAACATGTTTAAAACCGCAATAATATCGTATCGTGATGATATCGTTTCGTGATGATATCGTATCGCGATGATATCGTATCGCGATGATATCGTATCGCGATGATATCATTAGGGCTGCTCCCTCTTAGTCGATTAGTCGACTAATCGGTCGTTTTGGTCTTAGTCAACTTAGATTTCTTTAGTCCATTAGTCATGTTTGATGCTTTTTTTCATGCTGAATGACTTATTTTCCAAGAAACGTACGAGCACATCTCTGGTAAACACAAGAATTAAAGTGGTGCTTTTGTGTGACTCTTTGTGGAGAAACTCAGATTTACAGATCTGTCGATTAAATCAACTAATCAATTAGTCGATACAATTGAATGAGAGTTAGTCGACTAAGAATTTCTTCAGTCGAGCACAGCCCTACATATCATATCGTGAGGCCTGTGTCTCATAGCCTGAGTGCCTGCAGGCCTCTGCATCAGCTGACACCCTACAGCTGTGTGCTGCTGAGCTGACCTACCCTGATCCTTCAGCTCCAGTCCAGACAAATAACAACCCTGCTGCCTTAACCCAGTACTCCTCTTGACTGGGTTAAGGCCATGCTGGGCATGTTTGACTTCCAAGAATATCTGCTTCAAGGTTGTTGTATTTGTTTTTAAAGGGTTCCTATTACAAAATATTTAGCGGAGCTTCAAGATTCAGACAAAACTGCCAGTGTACATGTCTTGCTGATGGTTTCCTTTTTAGGATTCACCTGGGATATTTGACTGAGTGTGGCCTTTAAATTATATAGATACACCAAAGTCTCATTTATTTCAACTTGGATCATGTTTTAGTAGCTGTGGTCATCTTAGCTTTACTGACAATGTACTCAGAGTGTTCACAACAGACAGTTAAGGTCATTAATCACCCCTTACTGTTAACCTCTCTTAGAATTAGTTTGACTGAATTGTAAGATTAATTCGGAGCTGACACAATTAGCCAATCAGCTGAAAAATAAGCGTTTCTTTTTTTGATGATGAAAAATCATCAAAATCCCCAAATGCCAAACATTACGCAGTTCCATGTTCTAAATTGTGAGGACCGATGCTGCTTTTATTTGTATTATTGTGTATCTTTTTTTTTTAAAGATTATTATTTTGGGCATTTCCGCCTTTTAATCATTGGAACAGCTTAGATATAAAAGGGGAGAGAGAGGGGGAAGACAGGCAGGACATCGCCTCAGGTAGGAGTCTAATCCTGGGCCTCTTTTTTTGGCATGTATGATTTTTGGCTGTTGATCATTAAGGCTGGACGATGTGACAAAATATATCGTCAAAACGATAAAATGTATATATATGGTATACATTTTTCTATCAGGATGTCGGAGATACACCGGCCGGACTGTGTTGAGGCAATATTTACGTCCATTGGATGACTGTTTGCTTTCTGATTGTTGCATGTTATGTTACTTTTGCATTTAAGTTCTTAAATGATTAATCGATAAATCAAAAAATGATTAACTGATTTTGAAATTTCGTTTTGCTTTGTGGTAATGAGAGCTCAACAATTACCTTGATGAGTAAAATGTTGACTTAATGACCAAAAGAAAGTTTTAATAAACCACAATTAGACTTTGCCAAAGTCAAAATAATTATGGCAGAGTCATCGTTAAGTGTGCTTGGACTCGTGCTGTGTGTTTGATGAGGAAGCTACACCCTCGGCCCTGCTCGCCACAAAGTGCTGCATGAACTCTGGGAGCACCAGATCAATGATCACATTTCCTATCGATTGCAGTTTTCAGAAACAAACATGTTGTGGCTCACTGTTGACTCCTGATGTAACCAAGTCGCTCTCTTCACTGTACACGTGGACTGCTTCGATCGAATCAATGTTAATATTTAACTGGAATGGAATCAGTGTTTGTATTCATTACTTTCCATTATTTATTTATTTATCATCTCTTACGGCATCTTTGGTGAGGATTCCAGTTAGAAGACTTGAGTGCGTACTGCACACTAGCGTGCGAGCTGTGTGTATCGGTTCAGTGCAGCTGGATTTTTGATGATTTATTTAGGACTGGGCAGAAACAAGCGGTAACGAGTACGAGAAGGACTTGAGCCCAAAATGTAAAAATCATTGCGAAACAGGCTGCCCCACTTTAAAAAGCTATTCTGAACCGTGCAGGCTTTGATTAGCGTTTTTACAGGGCCGGGGTGGTTAGCTCTGTTTTGGCCCTGGCTGGCTGTCTGCTGCAGAGCGAGCTCAGATCTGCTTTGTTTATGGCTCTTCATTTGCTAAATAGGTCAGACGCAGAGCAATGTTCTCTCCCCTCCTTCCTCTGCCGCCTCTCGGCTCTCTTTAATTGTCTGGCTGCCCGTCTGTTTTATGGTAGTGGGTTTGGGCTATCTTCTATAAATAACATCCATACCGCTCTGAGCTCGGGGAAATATCTCATACTATATGTCTCTGCCTTCTGATGCTCTTAGTTATAGCATGTGTACTAGCTGAGCCACTCCTCCCTCCATCCATCCATCCATCCATCCATCCGTCCACCCGTCCGGCATCCTGCAGTCACACAAGGCTGTATTTGTCCTGAATAATTGAACTGAGGCAATTGACGCACTGTTGGCCTGCCATGGCACATTCCTGCAGTCACAAATGAAACTTGGGCACGCCCTGCTCTGTTTCAGCACTCTGTTTGGAATAACACTGCTCAGGGTCTTACTATTTTTCTGGGAACAGGAATGATCTGGGCTTTAGGTCATGCAACAACAGAATTTTTTTTATATCAACAATAGGGCTGCATCTAACGATGACTTTCCTAGTCGATTCATCTGTCGATTATTTTGTCGATTAAAGCAACACCAAAGCACTTTTCCTCTTCGCTCCCACTACAGGTTGGAAGCGGACTTGTCCATTACAGTTTCTTACGCAACTACAGATGCGCTACCCAATCTGACAAACTTGCATAGTGCGGTTATAGCCGATAGAGGGCCGCGAAGCAAATGCAGATGTGCCGTTCACCCTGTTACGAGTTGATGAACCACTGAAACCATTTGGCAACATTATTGATTTTAATGATTTTAAGGTACAAAAGAATCTTTGGTGTTGCTTTAATGATTTGTTTGGTCTATAAAATGGTGAAAAAAAGCACAAGATGACGTCCTCAAATGTCTTGTTTTGTCCACAACTCAAAGATATTCAGCTTACTGTCACAGAGGAGAGAAGAAACTAGAACATATTCACGTTTAACAAGCTGGAATCAGAGAAGACTGACTTTTATTTGCCGCCAAAAAAGACTCAAACCGACTAATTGATTATCAAAATATTTGGCCTTTAATTTAATCGTTGACAACTAATCGATTAATCTTTGCAGCTCTAATTAACAGTGCATCACTCACTATGTGCATGGTGAAGGGTCTCTCTGCAGAGTATTTAGCATCTTTTTAGCTCATAGTTTTGGTTTGAAAGCAAATTTACAGCCAAATTCCATCCGTCTCTTGACATTGTGCACATTTTAGTCAAACATTGTCAAAGTAATTTGTCCACCTAGAATGGCCATTGCAATTTGAACGATATAAATGTACCATTTGTCTTTGCTGCACAAGCTCTGGTTTTCAGGTCAGCACATGCAGCATGTGCCATCGCATTTGCTGACTTTAAATAGTGTAGAAACTGTGCTGAACCAGCACAAACCGACACTATGTTGGTCAGGTTTACCAGCTTTCCCATTGTGCTTTAAAGTGTGACTCCGCTAAGTGTTTAACAATTTAGGTCATGCAAAGAAATGTTTCAAACCTGATTTCAACAGCCAAATTCAATAGTCTATGAGTCACGCACTGATGTATGAGTGAACATCAACATTTTAAATTACATGTATGCCTACCATACATTAGAAGATTTTGAACAGACTTTGAAAAGACTAAAGTCTGCTACCATCTCACATATAAAAACAATCATCTCACATCTAACATTAAAGAGAATATGTAAAGACTGGCGATCTTGCAGGGTCACACATTGCACTACTACAAATAAATGTTTTTTGAAAAATTAAACCAAGCTAGCTAGCTACCGCTAGCGTTAGCTGGTGACTTTAGGGAAAGTTTGTAGATTTTCTGTTCTGCCGTACATGCAGATGAATGTCTCCAGTACCCGGAGGTCTGTGTTTATCCGCCGGTAAAACTCCCGTTGGATTACTTCTTCAGAAGGGTTGAGAATCAGCAACTTCCCCTCTTTAACGTTTAGCTTAGCCCCACAGCAACCGTAAACACCACTGGCTCTAGCCGTTTGCTGCTTCCTGTTTGGTGCTGGAGAGAGCGCACCCATTGGTTGTTGACAATGTTCACATGATTTCACTTCACCACCAAGACAAACTTGCAATAATATGAAACACGTTTGATTTTTTAAGATTTCTTTTGAGCATTTCAACCTTTAATGGAAAGGACAGCTAGATATGAAAGGGGAGCGAGAGGGGGGAAGACGTGCAGGTAAAATCGTCCAGGTTGGACTCGTACCCTGGAGCTTCTGCGTCGAGGCATACACCTCTAAATACGTGCGCCTGCTCTACCAACTGAGCTAACCCTGCCACAACACGTTTGATGTTGTCGGAACGGCCAGACAGGTAAAACGACTGGGACTGAGTTTAATGACCACCTTACACCATACGATTGAGACGACCGGAGTGCCCCGACTCTAGCAAGACTCTCCGGATTTCATTCCGATATTGGAAATTAGTCGAAAGTGGAATTGCTTGAAAAAAGCCGTTTGGTGTAAGGCCGGCATTAGTTGAGGACAGAATTGGAAAACAACTTGGTTGTTTGCGGCCAAAGTTGAGCACTTTCCTTTTTACCTGCGCATCCTTTATTTCTCTTCCTCCCCTCCCCTGTCTTCCCCCGCTTCTTCTTCCACTTGTTGTCCTGAACAGTTCAGTTCTCTCCCAGCAGCCGCGCTGATTAAATCAGGAGTGATACCTAATAGCTCCAACTAGTGCTAATCAACGCGTAACGCTATCTGGCACCGTGCGATTGTGAACACCCTCCTACATTTCCCAACCTGACGCCTTACCCTTCCCAGAGCGGAGCTGTTTGCCGGTTCCATGCAACATTAATTATGACGGTAAGCTAATGAATCCCTGATGCGTTCCTCGTTGCTGTCTACTCTCAGGTAGGAGAAATGTTCAGGTAATCAGAGCATATGCTGAATCTAATGGGGTAAAGGCATGCAGCGCACTGCTCTGCTGTGATAAGCCATGCAGCCCTCGTCTTTTATCTTCAGAAGAGTCCTGCAGCTCGCTACACTCTGTTCCTCTTATGGAAATGAGGGATACAATTAGAAGCCAGAAGAATAGACAATGCCGTTTCGTTCTGCCCAAAGGCTTTGATTGGGAGAGCTTGGTCAAGCAAAACAAATGTAACTCAGCATTCATCGCCGTGGAGAGGTTTAGTCTTTGACAAGAACTGTGCCTCTGCAAAAATAGCCTCAGGCAGGAACTTGTTTTGGTTTTATGTTTAATGTGTACGTTCAAAAGTTGTTTTAGTCGTGCAACAGAAAACTCAGATTGGACAGATAGTCTAGCTAGCTGTCTGGATTTACCCTGCAGAGATCTGAGGAGCAGTTTACCATAGTCCTCACAGATCCACCGGAGGTTAGAACACTAACACAAAGAAAGAGGAAGGGGACGGACATCTGGCTGAAATGAGGGAGAACCGGTGGAATTTTCGACAGCACCTGAACAATCTTGGAAGTGAAAAGTTGCCGATATACTGTAGATCAGAGATATTCAACAGGGGGTCCGCGACCCCTAGGGGGTCCTTAGAGTAAGTGCAGGGGGGCTGCCAAATTGTCTAAAATGTTTTTGAAAGCTTCGTTTTTCAAAAGTTCAAATATGTCTGAAAATATACAATAATATGAATCCAACCTATTATTGTGAAAGATAATTTGGCCTTTTTGTGAAAAAACAACATTTAATTTGCACATTGAAGCTAATCTTATTATGGGTAAAGTAGCCATATGGTAGCCATAGAGGTATGCTTAAGGATTCACTGTGCCTTCCACCTGTATGTTTAACATTAAAACATGATATATACTGTATGTACAGTTAGTAGGGGGGTCCCTTCTCTGTCTCTCTTTCAGCTAAGGGGTCCTCGGCCTAAAAAACGTTGAAGACCCCTGCTGTAGATTACATGTGCATCACTCTACATTGATTTGCGCTAATACCACATATTGCGCTGTTGAGCTGCCCTAATTCACCGCAGGGGAAATTTCACTGCAACAGCTGTACTCCCTGCGATGTTTCTATGATAAAAGTGTGCCGGGAAAGAGAGGGGTCGTTGCCATTTCAGCCCCTGGAAGGGAGGCTT